>NC_137610.1:55076566-55099066 GCF_963280865.1 Gymnoscopelus braueri | reverse complement strand
AGTAACTAAAGTGTTCAAATAATTGTAGTATTGTAGTACAATATTTGCCTTTGAGCTGCAGTGGAGTTGAAGTAAAAGTATGGTTTTGGACATAGAATGTTTCCACCATGTGACCCGACAGCCATGACATGTAAAAGGACATTATTATACATGTCATTATAGTGATGTCACTGTGTCCTCGGGTGAATAGATGGCATTGTGGATTAACACAGATGACATTGTACTGCATGCCGCTCTTTAGCCTGTGTGTGTGTGTGTGTGTGTGTGTGTGTGTGTGTGTGTGTGTGTGTGTGTGTGTGTGTGTGTGTGTGTGTGTGTGTGTGTGTGTGTGTGTGTGTGTGTGTGTGTGTGTGTGTGTGTGTGTGCGTGCGTGCGTGCGTGCGTGCGTGCGTGTGCGTGCGTGTGTGTGTGTGTGTGTGTGTTCGCACACACTCCACATATGACGTGTTCCGTTGTTCTGAAACCAGAGTCTGTTTATCTCGTCATCAATCATATATCTATACTAGCAGATTGTTTTGAAGATTAACTAAACCTATGCGGCTGGAAACCGGCGTTTGGTGTCTGCCCTCAGCCCTCCACTTCCGGCGGTGCGACTATGTTTTCATTCCCACTAACAATATTTCTCCACGGAACACTAACACCATTTCTCCCAGAGAACATGGATGGTTTTGGTTCTAAGCCCTCTTGTTTCTATGATGAAAGAACAAGTTAAAATGTTACTAACTTTCCGTGGTTTTGCCGGCTCCGAGGACGCTATTGTTAAATGAGTTTTCAGTGGGACGCGAGCGCGCAGATCTAAATCCCGCCCACTACATTTGATTGGGTAAAACGCGGCCTGCTTCCTGATCTGAAGGCACGCCCACTTGTAGGCTAACGCGCACGTGTTCAGAACGGGGCTCGCAGCGCGCTGCTCTGAATCTGTTCTTGAGAGATTAGAAATGACCAAACCTATCTGGCAACCTTTTTTAACATATATAGAGAGACTGAATGCTGCTGACATTAATGACCCATACATTGACCCCACTGAATTTGTTTTTGTATTATATTTTTTGTGTATGTATATATTTTTTTAATTCATTTAAAATCTTTCTTTAATAATATATATATTCTACTGTGTATACTTTATTTTTATTTAATTTATTTTTTGACTTTTCATTGCAATTGTGTCTTATTTGTCTGTATTGTCCTTTGTTTTAATGGTACAAGGAGATACCAGGGTTGTGGCTCTTTCGGAGCGGGAACTTTGGGGGGGTGGGAGGGGTAACATACATTCACCGTTTTTTGTATGCCCTTTATTATAGACCTGTATGTGAAAATATAAAATAAAAAAACCTTGAAAAAATAAATAAAAAAAATGACCAAACCTGCTGCCTGTCACTAGTAGGCAGGTTTCTGAACTGTCCACAGACTCTGAGACAGAGTGAGTAGACAGAAATGGTACCCTCTTATAATAAGCATTAGTAAGGACCAATTATATGAAGATAGGTAGGTTGAAAATGTAATTGCTATTGTATTCTTCTGCTATTCGAAAATACTCGTTCTACAAGCTCACAATGTGTCGCTTTGCGATGTGAGCTTGTCGACGTATTATTTTGAAAAAATGTTTTTTGACAAATGGACAACGTCTTTTTCAAATGGGGGTCCGCGGCCAAATATGTATGGATGTGGGGGGCCTTGACATGAAAAGGTTTCAGATCTAGAGGTCTAGAGAGGTTTGTGTTGGCCCTGAGGTCTAGTGATTGATGTCTGTGTTACATAACTAACTGTGTTATGTTCTCTTAGCGACCAGCAGGGCTCCCATCCCCAAGCAATACTGAATGGAAAATTACACACACACACACTCACACACACTCAGAGAGAGAGAGAGAGAGAGAGAGAGAGAGAGAGAGAGAGAGAGAGGGACAGGAAGAGAATGACAAAGCCAGGAACAAGAAAAGTGTCAGAATGACTGGGCTCAGAGCCATGCCAGGGGTAATTCACATCACAGATGAAAACAAGGTGATCTAGAGGTGTGCATAGTTGAGCTACAGCACCCTCTACTGGACAGATAGGGACGTAAAGTCGAGTCAGACATCATTACTAGAATAGTTTTCCACTCAGCGCCTCAGGGCAACTCTACTCCTTCCTCCTGCGTTTACAGAAAAGATAAATAAACAGATTTCTTCATTAAGGCCAGTCCACACCAATGCAACTCCTTGCAACTCGCGACCATTATCCCCAACGGTAGTTGAAAGGAGTTGCATTGGTGTGACATGGACTTCAAACTGTTTTGTTGCAAGGAGTTGCGAGGGTTTGGCCTTTAGAGCCCGACCGATCGCCGATTTGGGGGTCAGATTCCTAGACCACCAATTACAGAGGTTTTGACACTTTGTCAAAAAGTGCAGAATGTTGAAATCATTTCAATTTGAGCAACTTTTGATTTGATTAAAGGGGATAGTTCACCCAAAAAATAATCTTTTTTCTATCGATTAGTCACCCTATGAAGACTTGAATTCATAGGGTGAATTCTGGAACCGCTGCCGGTCAACACATTATTGTCTTAGGAATGCGTCAAAAACTAAATAATATCCATGAATTCAAGTCTCCATAGGGTGAACAAATCGATTATTACAAATAAAATAAACAAATAAACACAACTTTATTTTTATTTAACCGCCCTATTCAGCTTTAACCTCACTCCGTCAAATGGAAGAAGCTTGCGACACACATTTTGTTTCACAGCGTACTTGCATCTGAGACTCCGGGCGCAGAATCGATGACAGACGGAGTTTCATTTTTTCAAGCTACTAGGCAGGTGATTGGATGATCCCGCCCCTAGCAGCCACTGATTGGTTCGAATGCGCAGCAGCTCGGGCAGCTTTACTCTGTGAGCAATCCCAGACCCTCCTTCCTGAAACCAAATGCAAATGAGATTTCCGGAGGGAGGGGGGTTTACCAGGCTAATTCAGCTTATCAGCTGCATAATTGCCAATAACGTCGAAAATAAATAAATAAATAATGGCCGACTTATTGGTTAGAAGTTACTGTTCCTCCTAATAACTCTAAGGACATGTTTCCCAGGCTCTCCTCTTCCCACCGACCTCCCTCCCACCTCGGCTCCGAGCCCCGCCTCCGACGACGACGACGACAACACTCACAGCCACTCCCCGACGTCGCCTCCCCCGCCCCCTGAACGAGACCCCACCCCCTGGGCCGATCCGACCGATAACCCGCCCGACGACACCCCGCCGCCGCGTCCCACCGCCGCCCCCCTCGACCCGGACCCTCCTCCTCCCCCGGAGCCGCCTAGCGACGACCCCCCCAGCCGGCCCTCTGCGCTCCCCCCGCCCACCCCCCCCGGTCCCACGGACCCCCAGCCGGACCCGGAGCCCCCCGTCACGCCCGCCGTGAGACGGCCGCCGCCCCCTCCTCCTCCTCCCCCCCGGCCCCCCAAACAGCCGGACCACCACCAGGCTCCAGACATCTGCGATGGAGACTTTGACACGGTGACGGTGCTGAGAGGAGAGATGTTTGTTTTTAAGGTGAGAGACTGAGCCGGCATGCAGGCAGTGGTGGAAAAAGTACTCAAATGCTTTACTTAAGTAAACGTACCAATACTGCAATATAAAAATACTCTGTTACAAGTAAAAGTCCAAAATTAAAAATTTACTTGAGTAAAAGTACAAAAGTATTGGCATCAAAATGTACTTAAAGTACCAAAAGTAAAAGTACTAAATATTTGAAAATAGCCGATCTACAAGCTCACAACGCGTCGCGCTGCGACGCGTTGTGAGCTTGTAGATCTGCTATTTTCAAATAGCCTAGGTATAAAATAGGGCTAAAGTGTTTAATGTATGTTTCATTATATCATAATTTACATCTGAAAAGTAACTAGTAACTAAGGTTTTCAAGTAAATGTAGTGGAGTAAAAGTACAATATTTGCCTCTGAGATGTAGTGGAGTAGAAGTAAAAGTAATGGAAATTGGAAATACTCAAGTAAAGTACAAATACCTCAAAATTGTACTTAAGTACAGTACTTAAGTAAATGTACTTAGTTACTTTCCACCACTGTGAGAGACTGAGCCAGCATGCAGGAGGATGAGGAGGAATGGAATCTAAAGATCAGAATGCGTTGCTGTTTGGGCAGAAACCTTGTATTTCCATATTTGCCCTACTTTGTCGTGCTACAGCGTGGCACTGCAATGCGTTGTGAGCTTGTAGATCGGCTATTTTTTTCGCTATTTCTGAGAATTTGTGAAAGTGACATTGATGGTGGTTCAATTCAATTCAATTGTATTAATTAACCCATTCAATCCGGGAACACATATTTGTCATTTTTTGATTTTTTTTGGGGCTATTCAAAAATATGAGCTTGTACAGTAGATCTGCTATTTTTGAAAAATTGTGAAAAGTTGTGCAAATCTTTGAGGATATATATTTTTAAAGTGAACTCCAATCTTTGCTTCTGGGGGATCCCTGGAACAAAATATTTTACAAATGTTCCCTTTGAAAAATATATATTCAAAGATTTGCAAAAATTTGGAAAAAAAAATAGCAGATCTGCAAGCTCATAGCGCGGCACACACCTTCTACTCCACTACATCTCTGAGGCAAATATTGTACTTTTACTCCGCTACAATTATTTGAAAACTTTAGTTACTAGTTACTTTGTAGATTTTGATTATTATTACAAAACATTACCCACTTCAGTCCTATATGCATTTCAGCCATTTGAAAATAGCCGATCTACAAGCTCACAATGCGTCGTAGATCTGCTATTTTCAAAAGATTTGTATACATATTGAACTTGTGAAATGGGGCATTCTGCATAACGAGTACTTTTACTTTTGGTACTGTAAGTACATTTTGATACCAATACTTTTGTACCTTTACTCAAGTAAATTTAGAATTCCGGACTTTTACTTGTAAAAGACTATTTCTACATTGCAGTATTGATACTTTTACTTAAGTAAAAAATAGTACCTTTTCCACCACTGGTAGCGCAGCAGTGCAGCAGCCTGTGTGCAGCTAAACCAGCAGCAGACCAGGTTCAAGGTCATTTTATTTAGTCTCTGGGGAGAAATATGTCTTGGGAGACGAGGACCAGCTGCACACCATACAAAACAATAGGTTTTGTATTGTAGACAGCCAGCCTGCAAGGTGAACCGTGTCCAAAATAACCTTAAACATTCGTCTGTATTTCTGGGAATATTTCACGCTGCCATGTGGCTTCCCAGATGTCTCTTTATCAACTAAGGTTTCTGATTTTGTGTTTTAAGGCGAAAAACTAAATTGACTGTACCTGGAGTTTACAGAATAGCCTGCAAAGCCACGGTTTCCCTCTTAACGTGCAGCTTGTTTCGATGTTAATATCACAGATTCTGTGGCGGCCAGCAACAATGGATACGATACATTTCATTCAACCTTTATTTATTTTCTCAGAAACACATTGAGGACAGAGCCCTCATTTTCAATGATGCCGAGATTACGAACTGAAACTCAATTCTCTTCCTGTAGTTTTTTCTCCTCGCATTTCACTGTTTAACGTAATCCGCTCTAAATACAACATGGATGCCCCGTTTGACACGTGATTTTCACTGGGAGATACGTTGAGATGTCGCGGATGTAAACAGACCGTGTACGGCTCAATCTTAAGGATTTTAACAAGATCTATGGCGACATGAAAAAAACTAAAAAACAACAAAAACACCTTGGCACTGGTGAGTACATTATGAGATTAACCTCTGGCGGTCGATGTGTTAAAGTGCATTGTATTCCAAGGGAGCGCTAAAACCGAAGGCTGTTTTACCTATAGCTTGGTGTTGGCCTTGGGGATCAATAATGGGATGTATTCCTGAGAGCGTGTTTGATGGGTGGAAGTATTTGGTTTTAACAGTGATGAAAGATATATTGGTGATTTATTTAACAGCGCTTTATAAATGTAGATGTACCAATGATGGTCTGGTCTCATGGAGAGAGAGGGCCATCCAACCTTGGTGTAGAAAGTGCAATGGTGGGTATTATATGGGTCACCTGTGATGAACCTTAGCAGAGTGCTAGATGGCATCTAGGGGCTTAATGGTGGTGTCGGCAGCATGTCTATAAATGATGTCCCCACAGTCTTAAGACTGAGAGCAGGACAGCCTGTATGATCCTCTTTCTGCAAAACAAGGGGAACATAAATGTTGGATGATGAATCCAACAGGATTGATGTAACATTAATATCACAGCTTTTGACAGCAGGGCAGTGAGTGCACCTCCTGCACATCTGCTCCCTCATTAGAATGAAACTAATTGATGTGTTAACTTAAATCCAATCTGAGAACTTCCGACGCTCACTTTGATAAACAGAATGAGCGTAACAATGCTATTTGGAAAAAGGCAGGATGACTCATGTTCTTGGTGCTGATACCAATGCTACATTCTGTAGAGTAGAGGCTACAATATAAGATTTAAAAAGATTTTTAAAAGCTCTGTGGATGGATTATTGTAACAATGATTCTACATAACCATTTTATCAATAATAATAACCTTTAATACATAAGTAAGAAGTGCATTCAGCAGGAGCTATGTTGTTTGAATCTGAACTTATTGCAGTGTACGGTCAAATGATAGGTCAACTGCCGTCTTTTTCCCTGTTTTCCATGTTCTAAAGCAGTGGTTTCTAAACTGGTTTTCGGGACCCCCAGCGGGGTCCCCAAATCATTTTGGGGGGTCCCCAAATGATTAGCTTGTAATGTGTAACATTGTTTTCTCACTCAACAGTAAACAAACCAACATACAGTATAAGTGTATATAGGGTATCTGCACATTTATAAAGTGACACTGACAAATTAATGTAACTTAATGTTTACCTTTTTAATTCCAAATTGGCCAAATTGTCAAATACTACGTAATACAGAGGCAAACATTGTGAAAATAGCCGATCTACAAGCTCACAGAGCTTGTAGTTCGGCTATTTTCGGCTATTTTCACGTGTCGCATCACGATGCGTTATGCGCTTGTAGATCTCCTATTTTTGGTATTTTCCGCTATTTTCAGTATTTTCGTTTGTGATTCATGTATTCTTTTATTTTCCTGAGCCGATAAGGTCGCGGTCATTCAGAAATAGTGTTTATTCATGCGATCGTCCACCGGGCTCTCATTGACTTCAATGCATTCCACCCGACCTCTGGCTCCAGTTTTGCCTCCCATGTGCCTGACAGACAGTGTCTGCCAGCTGGCTCTGTCTGACCAAGAGATCTGATGTTGAGATCATATCCTTCTTTACATAGCCTTGGCCCTGAGCAGGAAATGAATGAAACCTTTTGTTGCGATTCAGGATGAGAGAGTTAAGCCACAGGAAAGAGAATCCAGAATAATGTGAAATAAATAGGTGTGACGAAGGGAAGCAAAACTGAAAGAGAATCCACCGCGGTGTAGGGCGTTCACGAATAGTGATTTTTAGCATTTGAATTATTCGACCTATAAGTATTCGAATATTCGATTAATCGATTTGATTAAAAAAATTATAATAATAAAAAGATTTTTTTTCTTTTTTTTTTTTTTCTTTTTTTTTAATGGCATTGATGACTCTACTCAAGGAATGCGAGTTGACGTCACACCAGAGCTCACAGCTGCGTGTCTGCTGTAGAAAACCCCCCAAAAAAAAAAATCTAATAAAAAAGAAAAAAGTAGTGGTTTGATAGTCGAATAGTCGGTTTGATAGTCGAATATTCGAATATTCGACTATTCTGTTAATGCCCTACCGCGGTGCGCCCGGCATGCCAAGCATCTCTATACGAACACAAGACAGGCAGGAAGGCTGATCTTTGTCACTACAGATACTCTCCTACGGGCTGGGGCGGCGCCTGTCAGTAGGGGAAAGTTGAACAGGTGGAGTAGGACGGAGGCGCTACATCCTCTCCGTGGGGGCTCCTTACTGGCAGGTGAGCCAGTAGGTTACAACAGCTGGGACAAGCAGTGGGAGGAATAATTGGCATAACGGAAAAGAGAAAAGAAAGAAAGAAAAATAACCTTAAAGTTTGGGTGATATTTTTTGGTATAAACAAAAAGTTTTGTATTAAAAGGTTAAAGCCCTATATTCTGATAGTAATCATTGCTATAGAGTGTTTGTTCAGTAACAGTGGTCTCCCTGTCTCTCCAGCTCTTTAATACACAGAAATTACATTTTCAGGTAGGTGGCAACATTTCAGCCAATCGGGAGAGAATACCCATTTATCAGCTTCATTGTCTCCGCCAGGCCGAAAGGCCGTCCGTCCGTCCGTCCGTCCGTCCGTCCGTCCGTCCGTCCGTCCGTCCGTCCGTCCGTCCGTGTATGTGTCCGTCCGTCCGTCCGTCCGTCCGTCCGTGTATGTGTCCGTCCGTCCGTCCGTGTATGTGTCCGTCCGTCCGTCCGTGTATGTGTCCGTCCGTCCGTCCGTGTATGTGTCCGTCCGTCCGTGTGTGTGTCCTGTCCGTGTGTTACCAGCTAATCTCCGCCACCGTTGGCCCGCTCGCTGTGAAACTGTGCACACACACTCCCTGGATGCCAATTCAGAACCTCTGCCCCATTTTTCACATTGGCCTGTTATAGCGCCACCAGCAGGTCTAATTTAGCAAAACACAGTTTTGGAACAAAATGCCTCAAATCATGAATGCAGTGTCCGATTGCCGTGAAAGACCTAAGAAGAAATGGCACCCTTTTCACATTGCCCTATTATAGCGCCACCAGGAGGCCACAATAACGTACCTGACCTGGCGGAGACCTGTGCTCCGAGGAGCACTTTTTCTAGTTTTTATAGTGTCACCGCTTCCAATTCCACTTGTTTAATCTGTATCCTGACTGAGTTCTCTATCCTGATTGGAAGCAATTGGTATCCTGACCTGAAAATGCATTTTCTGTTTAATAAAGAGCTGGAGAGACATGGAGACTCTCCTGTTACTGAACAAACACTCTATAGCAATGATTACTATCAGAATATAGAGCTATAAAAACGCTTATTTTGACCAAAGAAAATCAGTTACCCTACCTTTAAAGAGAAACTACGCCATGGATGTAACGTTACATTGTGTGTTGTGTTGCAGGGGGGCTGGTTCTGGCGGGTGCGTAGGAACCGGGTCTTGGACAACTACCCCATGCCCATATCTGTCTTCTGGATCGGTCTGCCCAGCGACATCGACGCCGCCTATGAACGCCACGACGGCAAATTTGTCTTCTTCAAAGGTCTGTACATACTACTCCGTTTATCTGAACTTTTAACTGACTTTAACCCATTTTGACCGGGAAATAATCTGAGTAATTTTTTGATTTCTTTGGCTATTAAAAAATAGCAGATATACAAGCTTGTAGCGTGGCACCGAGTGCCGCGCTACAAGCTTGTAGATCTGCTATTTTTGAACAATCATGATTCTTTTTCATTTTTTTGTGAACATTTTTAACTAAAATCTTTGCTTCTGGGGGGATTCTACAAATGTCTTCTAAATCCTAACAGTTTGTTTTTTGAAAAAAGTATGTTGCTATATCAGTTGTTCTCTTGTTTTTTTCATGTCAAGCACCCCCAAAATGATATGTATTTGGCCGCGGACCCCCATATGAAAATATTTTGTTCCAGGGACCCCCAGAGGCAAAGATTTGAGTTAAAAATGTATATATATATATTCAAAGATTTGCACACATTTTCACGATTTTTCAAAAAAATAGCCAAAGAAATCTAAAGTGACACAGATGCGTTCCCGGTCTTAATTGGCTAAAGTGGAACTTCAGTGATACTTAACACATTGACTGCCAGAGTTTATTCATAATGTACTCACCCCTGTGCCAGCAATTTGCGTGTTTTTTATTTTTTTTGTTTTGTAATTTTTCATTCAAATACATTCTCTGATTGTGTTGTCAAGCACCTACGATTGTTCCACCAGTAGAGAGCAGCAAATCCAAACATTGATCACCTCGCTCGCCCCCTCCCAAACAGGCCCACGTCATATCCGGTCATTCAAAGGATGTGACGTTTTCGACAATTCCCGGCCCGCTGATCGGCCTGAAAACGATGTGATACACTACGACGATGACTGTTAGTCACCCGGACCAAAGAAAATAGAAGTTGAGCTGTCCGTTCGTTTGTTATACCGTGTGAAAAAACTTGTTTTTCCTTATTCTGGCCGAAAATCACCGGAGAAAAACAACGTGACCCGGAAATGATTTTTTTTTTTTACATCCGGCTCCGGGTGAGTGTGACGTAAGTGGAAAACGAAAGTGTTGATGAGAAATAAACACAGCCGTGCGATCACAGATTAAACAATGAAAATTCAAAAGAACGCATCAATGCGTTCTTTGGAATCCTGGCACTCAAGCGATGGATTTGAAAGAACGCATCGATGCGATCTTGGCACTGTATGTGTTAAGAGCTTGTTTATCGGGAGCTGAAGAACTCGCTCTCTGCGCCGGACAGTCACCACCAACCTACATAAAACTCATTGAAACGCGTCATTTTACGTAGGCTGGCGGTGACCTTCCAGCTCTAGAAGCGAGCTTTTGACACACGTATCACATTGAGAAGTGTCACACGTGTGGGACGTGTTGCAGAAGTTAATGTACTCGCTCACCATCATGGAGAGACTGTGGTTTGATTCGTCCCCGATGCATCCGGCTTGGCTGGGCGCTCCGGCCCGTCAAGGGGAGAGTGATTTCTGTCGCTGCACTAGGCTAGCGCCTCCTACAGGTTGGTTCGGGGCATCTGTTAACACATTGGGTGCCTGGATTTTTTAATAACAACTTACCGTGGGTGCCAGCATTCTCCCCATTAACTGTTTAAAGCTCTAGACTCCACGACGAGCACATCCACGTAAAAATAAACCATGCATTCATGGAGCGCGATGACCCTGGCTACATCCTGGAACCATAACATTTCACTCGTGAGTTACAACGGGGGGGGGGGATCGCGCATCGCGCGTGACCGGTTTTCCCCACCGGAAACAGATTCGGAGATACAGACGTTTTAAAGAAGGAAATAGACAGGAAGCGGATGGGGAGCCATGTTTTTGTTCCCGGTGATCCATCTGGCCTATCCTTCTCAGGATCACAATGGGTACTCCCAGAGCTGCTCTAGCCCCTCCCATGTGGAGAAAAACAAAAAAAACACCAAAACCGTTTCTATACGGTTTTGGCACTCCGAGTAACTTTTTGCACCTTTTGCAAAACCGTATAAATACGGTTTTGGCACCCCATGTGTTAACCAGGGAGATGAACCGGGGGGGATAGCGGGTGTTCCTACACATGCGCTACGTCCTCCCACTGAAACTCCTCCTCAATGTCAGGTGAAAAGAAGCGGCTGGTTGACTCCATCAGAGGAGACCTGAGATTTTCAGCTGCAAAGTTCCACTGTTAACAATCCTGTATAATTTACAAAACACGCCTATACATACACAGCATATTCACCCAAAGTGAATTGATTGTTGTTCTTGAACCTCTTGGAATAAATGCATGGGCATGGTCTCATTTTTAAAGGTAGGGTAAGTGATATGTTTTGGTTTATTTTTGTATTTTTGTTAAAAGGTTAAAGTACTATATTGTGATAGTAATCATTGCTACAGAGCGTTTGTTCGGTCACAGGGGTCTCTCCAGCTCTTTAGTAAACAGAATATACGATCATTTTCAGGTAGGTGACACATTTTAAGCCAATCAGGAGAGAGCACTGAAAATGCATTTTCTGTTTTAATAAAGAGCTCATTTTAACCAAAGTAAATCACTTACCCTACCTTTAAGGTTTTCCCCAGCAAAAATAATCAACTCTATGTGCAACAGACATCGAGTAATACAAGTTTGAACTTACTGGAATAGAAGGTTTTTTAATTTTCGCCGAAATATGTTCTATTAATAGATGCCTTTATAACACTGCTATTATCATATATGAGCATATAGTTTGTCTGAAAAATGCAAAAATGGCGGGCCCGCGGATTGTTAACAGTTAACACTTAATCCCATAAGATGGTAACCCAGTCCCCTGATTTAAGAGATTGTATTAATTCAACACAGCTACTGTATAACTCTGGTATACTTTAAACACAGTTAATATTTGAGACATTTAAAAATACATTCTCAGGGCAACATAATACACACCTGTGAGTGTATCATCCTGTGTATCTCAGGCCGGCATACAGTGTGTGTGCGCGTGGAGAGTTTTGTATCTCTTGAATGAAACGTGTGGGTCTGTCTGGATGAAGGATATTGCGTTGCGGTGCTTGCACTTTCACCATGACATACCGTGATATTGATTTAATGCTTTTTGGCCCTGGATACATTTGTTTTGGTCCGCCGTCTCTTTTCCTATTTTCACGATACATTCGTCAAGCGGAGAATCTGTCGTTTTAGAATGTTGGGGTCAACCGTTCAAAAAGAAAGTCAGTGCAGAGCGCTGCTGCACCGCGCACCAGCTGGGAGAGAGGACAAATACTGACATAGTTTGGCTGTAATGTTGGAAAGTGCCTCAAAAGTCTGTCCAACAAGGTCAGGGGACATTTATTTCCACATATAGAACGTTAGGAAAATAAGTGTTATACCTCAAGTTTATACTCTCTCTCTCTCCTCTGCCTTTTCCTACTGGGAATGAGCACTGTTAGAGTCCTGTTGATGTATCGGCTTGGTCGAAATGTTGGTCATTAATTTACTTTTTCATAACACCGTTATGTGCAATTATTACAGTATGTGTCCCAATTTTTCACCACTTACATGGCATCCCTATTTTGGGCGTGTCATTGTAGGCGAAAAGTTTCAAAAGTGTTAATTAAAAAAAATACGTATTTTCAATAAAAACTCTCCACCTCTACTTGAGTTTTCTAAAAACATCGGTATCTGCAATTATGCAGCCGATGTGTTCAGATTTTTAACCTTTCAAAATCTTTCAAAATCTCATTGAGAGTGGTAGAGGAATGGTTTGTCGATGATGTTTTGAACCTTTTTAGAAGATTTGGGTCAAAACATGGTTAATCTGTGTTCTAAGAGTAGAACCCACAAATCTAAGAGCATCTTCATCATCTAACTCTGTCTGTCTCTCTCTCTCTCTCTCTGTCTCTGTGTCTCTCTATCAGATGACAGGTACTGGTTGTTCAGAGAGGCTGACGTGGTGCCTGGGTACCCTCAGCCTTTAGAGGAATACGGCAAGGGAGTTCCTGCCGACCGCATCGACACCGCCATCTGGTGGGAGCCCAACGGATTCACCTACTTCTTCAGAGGAGACAGGTACGTAACAGACGCACACACACACACACACACACACACACACACACACACACACACACACACACACACACACACACACACACACACACACACACACACAAAGTTTCTCATCCATACGATATGGAACATTTGTAATGGGTGGTTTAATTTTGTGTGGGTGCATGGGTTGACTGGGTGTGTGCATACATCCATTCATTAATGTGAGTAAAATGAAGCGTGTGTGTGTGTGTGTGCGTGTGTGTGTGTGTGTGTGTGTGTGTGTGTGTGTGTGCACGCGTAGGTACTGGCGCTACAATGAGGAGAGTAGGAGTACTGACTCAGACTTCCCCAAACCCATCAGTAGATGGGGAAGGATCCCTTCCTCACCAAATGGAGCCTTCCTCAGTGATGATGGAGGTAAGTAACTAAGTACATATACTACTCAAGTACCATGCTCAAGACACTACATGTAGAGCAGAGACCCCACAGTCCCATCCTGAGCAACAAGACACTTTACATGTAGAGCAGAGACCCCACAGTCCATCCTGAACAACAAGACACTTTACATGTAGAGCAGAGACCCCACAGTCCTACCCTGAACAACAAGACACTTTACATGTAGAGCAGAGACCCCACAGTCCATCCTGAGCAACAAGACACTTTACATGTAGAGCAGAGACCCCACAGTCCCATCCTGAGCAACAAGACACTTTACATGTAGAGCAGAGACCCCACAGTCCCACCCTGAGCAACAAGACACTTTACATGTAGAGCAGAGACCCCACAGTCCCACTCTGAGCAACAAGACACTTTACATGTAGAGCAGAGACCCCACAGTCCCATCCTGAGCAACAAGACACTTTACATGTAGAGCAGAGACCCCACAGTCCCACCCTGAGCAACAAGACACTTTACATGTAGAGCAGAGACCCCACAGTCCCACTCTGAGCAACAAGACACTTTACATGTAGAGCAGAGACCCCACAGTCCCACCCTGAGCAACAAGACACTTTACATGTAGAGCAGAGACCCCACAGTCCCATCCTGAGCAACAAGACACTTTACATGTAGAGCAGAGACCCCACAGTCCCACCCTGAGCAACAAGACACTTTACATGTAGAGCAGAGACCCCACAGTCCATCCTGAACAACAAGACACTTTACATGTAGAGCAGAGACCCCACAGTCCCATCCTGAGCAACAAGACACTTTACATGTAGAGCAGAGACCCCACAGTCCACCCTGAACAACAAGACACTTTACATGTAGAGCAGAGACCCCACAGTCCCACCCTGAACAACAAGACACTTTACATGTAGAGCAGAGACCCCACAGTCCATCCTGAACAACAAGACACTTTACATGTAGAGCAGAGACCCCACAGTCCATCCTGAGCAACAAGACACTTTACATGTAGAGCAGAGACCCCACAGTCCATCCTGAGCAACAAGACACTTTACATGTAGAGCAGAGACCCCACAGTCCATCCTGAGCAACAAGACACTTTACATGTAGAGCAGAGACCCCACAGTCCCACCCTGAGCAAGCAATTTTGCGACAGTGGCAACGAAAAACTCCCCCTTAACTGGAAGAAACGTCAGGCAGACCCTGATTGTTTGATTGAATACTTTTTTTAGAAAGACATGGTAACAGTACATGGAAGTACAAATCACAATACAAGGTCCTCTAAACTGGATCGCTCATAAAAGCACTTGGCTTATTTAAAATGAGATCCCCGTGCACTCAAATCATGATGACATTTAAGACATACAAATATACACTACTATGCAGAACGTCATACAATCAGCTTACAGGTTACTGGTATGAAAAACAAGAAATATGTACAGTAGACAGTTTTAGGAGGAGGGGAGGGGGGGGGGGGGTAGGTTAGTACTTTGACAGGGGCCAGTTTGGAATTGCAGCCTCCTGAAGGGGATTCTTTAGGGCAGTTTTGAAAGTGAGGCTCTAGGGTGGCGGCCTTCTGCCTCGACCGTGTCGGGGGGAAAGAAGAGGGAGAGACAGAGGAGAGACAGAAAGAGATACAAGTATTAACAATAACAATAGTAGCACTTTTTCACTTCACTTTGCAAGTTTTTATTTTGATCATTTTCACTATGCAAAAAAACAATATGCTCCATTCGCATAAAACAATAATAATAAATAAATATAACATAGTTATGACCAAAAAAGGTATAAGCTGAAGCTAAAATAGCTTATTTTGCTTACCCTTTCAACACTTACATACATGACAATTTAGGAAAATAATTTCAGTCTCAAAAAAGTAAAAAGAAAAGAAAACAAATATAGCAAATATAATAGTGTAAGATAGTATATGATAATATAATATAGTACAACAATAATGTTTATACAGTGTATAATGGTATAATGTAAGAATGTTAAGATACGTTTTGAGCTTGTAAATCTGCTATTTTCACTATTATTTTGAAAAAGTTCTGGAAAATCATGTTCCAAAAGTTCTTTGGAACATGTCAAAATTCACTGATAATAAAAGTAAAATATGCTTTGTAATTTGTACTCGTCCAGCACTTTAACGCAAGTTAAGTACAAATTTGACAGAGCAACTTTCACTTGAGTTAAATGAGTGATATTTTTCTAGGAGTATCTATACTTTGACTCAAGTACTTTGTCCATCACTATATGACTCACTAGATACTTGACATGATTACTGCGGAGCATTTTCCAAAACAGGGGGTACTTTTTTTCAGCTGCGGACCCAAAGGAGGAGTATTTTGGCCCCGGGACCCAACCTTACGAAAATACATTATGAATTAATCAGGGGGAATATGAGAGAGAAACCATAGGAATGTGAGCTCCGGTTTTGGAGATTGGAAAACTACAGTACATTCCTGGCAGAGGCTCTCTAATGCACGGCCAACATTGCATCTCCACCCAAAATGAAGCAAGTCTCTCCGCTATAGCTTGGTTTTCATTATCCACCCAAATTTAAGCGAATGTCTCCGCTGGTCTGTTTGGAATGTAGACCTAGGGTAGGGCTGCCGCATTTTAAAATGTGTTAAAATGGGAGAGGGTGTGCACATACAATAAAAAATATATATACGTATTTGGCCGCGGACCCACATCTGCAAAGGTTTTGTGCCAGGGACCCCCAGAAGAGAAGAATTTTTCGAATATAAAAAAAAGAAAATAGCAGATGTACAAGCTCTGTAGATCTGCTATTTTTTTATAGCCAACGTATACATTAACACATTCCATGCCAGAGTTTAATATCATAATGTACTCACCCACTGCCAGCGATTTATTATTTATTTTTTTGTTTTTTTCACCTCACCACAGACCTCGCTAAATACCTTATGATCGTATGTTCAACTGTTTGTAGACACACAGGGTAGTTGTGTGAGTGGCCCAGAGAAGACATTTTCAATCGGCGACATTCCATTTTGCAGTAGTCGCAGTTTCTATTAAACAGCGTTCAGCGCGGAGAAAAACAACACCGAGATAATGGCGATTTAACGGAAGCTTTAGAGCCGGCGGCGGATGGGAACGAAAATCTTCGATTGACGTCATTTCCGTATTCGGGTGTGCTACAATGAAAAAAAAGAAGAAAAAAAGACCACTTCATAGATTTCATAATCATAGATTAGCTTCATAGACTTGACTTGTTTGACAGCACTATCATCACTTTTACACTTGACCGTTGACTCTGTACTTGGTCTGCTCTTTTTTCCCCTCTACACCAAAACTCTTTGCCAAAAATAGCAGATCTACAAGCTCACTGTGAGCTTGTAGATCTGCTATTTTGGCGAATGTTCCCCTCAGAATAGGGAGGCTAGAATTCAAGTGGTTAATGTACAGAAAACAAAATTCCCATCATACAAAGATTTGGCGGCCTCCCTCTAGTAACTCTGAGGACCCCCTAGGGGTCCCGGACCCCCGGTTGAAGACCCCTGTTCTAGAATGTAGAATTGTAGGGATGCTACAAGCTCACAACGCAACAACTTTTTTATAACTTTTGCAAATGTTCACCTAAAAAAAGGCGGGGCTGCATAACTGCTGATACCGACATGTCGTCAAAAAGTAGCCTGGCCAGAGCCAGCAGGGCCGGCCGCTGCTATAAGCAATATAAGCGGTCGCTTAGGGCCACAACCACTAGGGGGCCAAAAAAGAAAATATCTCCTATCCAACAACTAGCGTTATTATTTTAGTATGCAATAAAAAATGACATATAATGGGGGTGTTTGGGGGGGGGGGGGGGCACCAAAAAAAATCTTGCTTAGGGCCACGAAAATCCTAGGGCCGGCCCTGAGAGCCAGACTAGTATCACTGTGTAGATATTAGTCTGGACTCTCTCTGTGTGGAACCTGCATTTCCAAGGGAAGAATACAAAAAAATGCCTCTGGTGATAAACCTGTCCCGTATTTGCATACCTGGGCCCTGATTGGACCCTCGCTATACTTCGGAGGGAGTGAAATCCAATCACAACTGAGCGGTGCCAAACGTAATCTGCCGAAGGCAATTTATTTTATTATTTTGCAATGGCAGATTGGTTTGGTTTCCAGGCTAGTCAAAAACTTATATCGTTGTTGTCGGGCAGAAACCTGTTATCTCCATATTTGTGTGTTTTTTGGTAAATTAATTAATGCCCTACTTGATCATAACTACAGCGTGACACAAAAGCAGCAGATCTACTTGAGCTTGTAGATCTGCTACTTTTTATACCTTTGGAATTTGAATCCTGAAAAGTAACAGTTTTGGACTTTGGGCTCTGAATTTACATCCAACATATACGATCAAATGCGTTTCAATTAAAGGTAGGGTAAGTGATTTGCAATTATTGAAATAATTGTTAAATATCTCTATATTCTGATAGTACTCATTGCTATAGAGTGTCTGTTCAGTAAAAGGAGTCTCCTTGTCTCTCCAGCTCTTTAATGAACAGAAAATGCATTTTCGTTTCAGTTTCAGTTTCATTTCCAATTTTATCCAATCAGGACAGAGAACTCGATCAGGATATATATATTAAACAAATGAAATTGGAAGTGATGACACTAAGAAATGAGCAGGCAACATTGGAACAGGAACACTATAAAAATGAAGCTTAAAAATGGGTACTTTCTCCCGATTGGCTGAGATTTTGACACCTACCGGAAAATGTATTTTCTGTTTATTAAAGAGCTGGAGAGACGGGGAGACATCTGTTACTGAACAAACACTCTATAGCAATGATTACTATCAGAATATAGGGCTTTAACCTTTTAACAAAATACTTTTTGTTTTAACCAAAAAATATCACTTACCCTACCTTTAAAAAAAATAATGTGTTTTGTGTTTCTGCCCGTTGCAGCCTACACCTACTTCTACAAAGGCAGCAACTACTGGAGGTTCGATAACAGCCGGACCAAAGCGGACCAGGGCTACCCTCGCTCCATCCTCAAGGACTTCATGGGCTGCCAGGGGGTCCGCCACCCCGAACCGGACCCCGACCCCGACCCCACCTCCGACGCGGACACCAACGCGGGCAGAGACGGTGGGCCGGCGGTCCCCTCGGACCCCGACAGCGGCCGCCGGACCCCGGACGAGGACGACTACAACCGCGTCCCGGGCGAGGACGCTCCGCCGGAGGACAAGGACGCTCCGCCGGAGGACAAGGACGCTCCGCCGGAGGACAAGGACACTCCGCCGGAGGACAAGGACGCGGAGGAGGTCGACGTGGTGGTGCGGGTGGCGGAGAACGACTCCAAGGTCATGACCCTGGTCCTGGTGACGGCGCCGCTGGTGCTCGTCCTGTGCATCCTGGTGCTGATCTACGCCATCCTCAGGACGCTGGACAAGAAGGAGACGCCCCGGGCCCTGGTCCACTGCAAGCGCTCGCTGCAGGACTGGGTATGAGGACCACGACGGTGACGATGATGCACCCCAACTGCAATTAACCCATTGAGACCTGAAGCCGATTCTACATGTCTCCTAAATCCCAACAGTTTTCTGAAAAACCCATGTTTCTATATCAGTGGTTCTCAATCTTTTTCATGTCAAGGACCCCCAGAATTATATGTATTTGGCCGCGGACCCCCATCAAAATATTTTGTTCCAGGGACCCCTAGAAGCAAAGAATAGAGTTAAAAATGTTCGCTTTAAAAATATTTATATTCAAATATTTTCACACATTTTCACGATTTTTCAAAAATAGCAGATCTACAAGTTCATAGCGCGGCACTCGGTGCCGCGCTATGAGCTTGTATATCTGCTATTTTTGAATAGCCAAAGTGTACAATTATGCTTTTTAGCTCAAATCTAAAAATGACACAGTTCCAGGTCTTAAAGGGTTAACCACTTAGACACCCTAGCGTCCCCCTATTAGAGCAGTGCTTCTCAATGCCCTTTAGTAGAGGTCCCCAGGGGGACTCCGGACAACTAAGGGTGCGTTCGGAAAATAACACTCTGTGAGAGTCGGAGCGCCCTCTGGTGGTTTGGACGTTCAGAATGGTCCGAGTGTCGCCGTTTGGAAATGATAGTCATTGCAAAACGCGATGGTTGTTTGGCACTCCTCCTTTAGACGTCTACGTGTATCAACAAAACAGGTTTATACATGGGATGGATTGAATGTATTTTAAAAGATGAAACTGGCAACTCCGACCGTTCATAAATGAACCGATACGACTAAACGACATCAACACCAGAGCGTTCTCTGACACCGGATTCTCAGAGCATTATTTCCAAACGCACCCTAAGTACTATATATATATATAGGGTTTAAGTGGTTAAATTAAACTCCATGGTCATTGAGTGTTTGTTTCTTCACACCAAGTGTCAGGTTCAGAGTGTTTTTTTTGTGTCTCTGTGCGCTGTTAAAGCTACAATCCATAAGTTTTATGTCCGTCGTCTCCCTCTCCTCATGGAGAGTATAGGTCCAAACTATACAATAAAGATGGTGGCGCATGTAATGTCCAATCCGGTGCGCTGTCTGCTTCAAATAATTACATTGTCTAAATGTCTCAATGGAAGAGTAGGGAGACCCCCTCCAACCACTGTACATGTACTAGTTATATTATATTAACGTACTGTACCGTACGGATCGCTTAAAATAACACTTTATTCATTATAGTGATTGTAGCTTTAATAATGCTTGTTCCCAAAGTGACATTTCAAACAATGTCAATGTTTTCCTGTGGTAGTTTTCTTTGTAAATGTGCTTCAGTCAGTACTGCACATAGTGTGTACGGATGCACATGCACGCAAATGCACATAATACGTAGACGGGCGACACGTCTGCGTTCGTAATAGTTCCACACAGGTTTTTTCCTTTCATTTTCAACCATTTGTCACCTGTCTGTCTATGTATATGACAGCCATTCTCAAATGTTTTTATGTGGAGGACTGTGTTTGGGCCGCGGATCACAACATGAGGCCACGCGTTGTGAGCTTGTACATCTGCAATTTTTTTTTTTTAAATACAGCTTAAGTGGTTAATCCATAATTCCCCAAAAAAGCAATATTTGTCTTTGAAAAGTAGTGGAAGAGAACGTATCCCAAAATACTAATTATCAAGTAAAGTACAGGTTACTCTAAACCATGTACTTTAGTACAGTATTCAAGTCAAATGTACTTTGTTATTGTTCAGCCAGATGTGACCTTTTCATTGTGTCCATGAGGACAGATGTGTTGCACTTTCCGTGCTCTTCATTCCAACGTGTTGTTGCCCTTGTCTTGTCACGGTCCCTCATGTGTGTGCGTGTGTGTGTGTGTGTGCGTGTGTGTGTGTGCATGTGCGTGTGCGTGTGTGCATATGTGTGTATGTGATGTTGTACTCTTTATGTAAGGCCTTATAAACACAGCAGGCACCAGAACGGGGGGCTGGTTCCTCCCACCAACACAGGAATGTGAAAGACAGCTGCGTGTGTGTGTGTGTGTGTGTGTGTGTGTGTGTGTGTGTGCGTGTGTGCGTGCGAGTGTGTGTGTGTGTGTGTGCGTGTGTGCGTGTGTATTCGTTCCTACTCTCACAAACACACGTGCACGCTCACAATGCCATGTCACATGATCCCCCAGCAGACACGGATGGACTTTCAAACACACGCACACACACACACACACACACACACACACATCACGTCACACAATTTTGTTTTTACACTATTGGGAGTTAAATGAACGCTCCAGATTTTGCTACGTGCACCTTTTGGCTACGTGCACACTCACACACTTCTACGTGCACACAGTTTTTTGGGGGGGGGGGGGTTTTCTCACACAGACGCACAGGCACCGGTCTTCTCTCCTCCCACACATTTCTACCACAATAACAACCGAGACGAGTTGATGCTAATAATGGCGGTGTGTCACGCACCGGAAAACAGCCGATCTACAAGCCCACGACGCAGATCGGCTGTTTTCAGCTCGTCACACTGTTCAAATCACGCCCATCTGCTAATAACAGGAGTGTTGTGCGGAGACAGATTGATAAATGACCGTTCACATTGAAATGGCGAGGTAGAATAATAGCTTTAAACTTAACGTCAGTCATGATAGTTTCTTTTTCTGTGAACAATGAGCTTTCCCAGTCCAGTTGTTCATCCCTTGAATGTAAAGAGTAGCCTAGCAAACGCCCTCCTCTCTCTGTCTCTCAATGTGTGTGTGTGTGTGTGTGTGTGTGTGTGTGTGTGTGTGTGTGTGTGTGTGTGTGTGTGTGTGTGTGTGTGTGTGTGTGTGTGTGTGTCTCTCTCTCGCTGTCTCTGTCTCTCTCTGTCTCTCCCTCTCTCTCTATCTTTTGTCTTTCGCAAGCTCATGTTGAAGTGGACCAGAGTGAATGGATTGTGGGCCGTGTGCAGAGGGGTGGGGGGGGGGGGGGGGGGTTGGAGGGCCAGGGTCTGGTTTCCATTAACACACACACACACACACACACACACACACACACACACACACACACACACACACACACACACACACACACACACACACACACACACACACATGGTGCTGATTTTTGGTTGCGTCAGTCAGGCATTCAGTAGAGCCTGGAGAATAGAAAAAAAACATGCAAAGACTGTACAGTAGAGAGGGGGGGGGAGGGGAATGGGGGAGGGGGGGTGAGTTGGAAGGGAGAGAGAAAGGGATGGGAGGGGGGGAACGGAGGAAGGAAAGAGGAGATTACAGCCAAGATGTGGAGCACATTAAACTCCTTGGTGTTCATTCAGTCCCATCTGAACTCTCTCTGAGTTCAGTTAACACTGAGCTGAGCATTTTGCTGTGAGGTGAAGGAATGGAGGGGAGAGAGAGAGTGGAGAGAGAGAGGGGAGAGAGAGAGTGACCTACATTGACAAACTCCAGCTCCTCTCTCTCTCTCTCTCTCTCTCTCTCT
>NC_137610.1:55050974-55073866 GCF_963280865.1 Gymnoscopelus braueri | reverse complement strand
AGGCCAACATTTCCTAAAGCATTTCTTTCCAATGGTGTGACGATGTATGTGGTTAACATGTTCTTTATCTTCATCTCCCATCAATCAGTCACCAGAGGAAGGAGAAAGGTACTCAAATGTTTTACTCAAGTAAAAGTATCAATACTGCAATGTAGAAGTACTCTGTTACAAGTGAAAGTCTGGAATTAAAAATTTCCTTGAGTAAAAGTACAAAAGTATTGGTATCAAAATGTACTTAAAGTACCAAAAGTAAAAGTACTAAAATGTTTGAAAATAGCAGATCTACAAGCTCACAACGCGTCGCGATGCGACGCTTGTAGATTGTAGCTTGTAGATCGGCTATTTTCAAATAGCTTAGGTATATTAATAGGGCTGAAGTGGTTAATGTATGTTTTAAAACGTAATAATTTGTATCTGCAAAGTAACTAGTAACTAAAGTTTTCAAATAATTTTACTGGAGTAAAAGTGCAATATTTGCCTGAGATGTAGTGGAGTAGAAGTAAAAGTATTGAATATTGAAAATACTCCATTAAAGTAAAAGTACCTCTAAATTGTACTTAAGTTAAGTACAGTACTTGAGTAAATGTAGGCTACTTAGTTACTTTACAGCACTGAGAAAGGTACTGTATGACCACGTCTGTGATGAATAAAATATTACTTTATCCAATCCGTATGGTACAATAAATGTGTCTCTCTCTCTCTCTCTCTCTCTCTCTCTCTCTCTCTCTCTCTCTCTCTCTCTCTCTCTCTCTCTCTCAGGAATGGGGTGATCAACTGGGTGGCTCAGAGTCTGACCAAGGTGCTTCCTCAGCCAGATGACAAGTACAGAGAAAAGGTTGAAGAGCCTGAACATACAGAGGTAATGTTCACATGAACATACAGAGGTAATGTTCACATGAACATACAGAGGTAATGTTTACATGAACATACAGAGGTAATCTCTCTGTCTCTCTCTCTCTCTCTCTCTGTCTGTCTGTCTGTCTGTCTGTCTGTCTGTCTGTCTGTCTGTCTGTCTGTCTGTCTGTCTGTCTGTCTGTCTGTCTGTCTGTCTGTCTGTCTGTCTGTCTGTCTGTCTGTCTCTCTCTCTCTCTCTCTCTCTCTCTCTCTCTCTCAATGTATTATTACTCAACTAAACGTGAAAGTTGATCTGTCAAATTTGCAGTTGAGTTTAAGTACTGGAGTACTTGCTTCATTCAATTATTCAAAAAGTTCTGAAATTCAAATAGATTTGCTGTGTAAAAAAAGAAAAACTACCCATCTACAAGATCATGTGAACAAAATGTTCACCTTTTCTAAAGCAGTATACCATGAACACCACTTATGAAATAGTTAGTAATGGCAAGGTTTAGAATGATAGCCTATAAAGTCATGTTTACCAAGTGTTTGTGAATGAATACTGTCCTCTTTCTCTTTCTTCAGGTCTATGAAGTCAGTACAATGGCAGGTATGTCATTTAAAAAGAAATATCTGAGCCCACAGGAGATGTGGGGGAAAACACTTTTCTTTTACCTCTTTACCAAGTTACCGATTGATTGATTGATTGATTGATTGATTGATTGATTTGTCTGTCAGATTATGATCCCCTCCCACACATCCCAGTGATTGACATGGTATCAGACGATGAGGAAGACACACAGAGCCTCAGCTCACAGCTCCCTTCACAGTAAGAAAAACACACACACACACACACACACACACACGCGCACACACACACACAGTCACACACACACACACACACACACACACGCGCACTCAACTATACTAGCCTTTTTTTCCTATTCACTTAAGTATATGCAGTGAGAGATTAATTTCATTTCAAACCTTTATTTATTCTCTAAAGATATTGAGGTTGCCCTCATTTGCAGTGTCGTCCAGATACATCACAGTACAATGTCATGTTCATTTTCACATCAATAGTCAGATCAAAAAACAAGACAGAGCAGAAACAAAATAAAACAACATTTCCCTATCGTGTGATACAACACAATTTAAAGCAATTGCAGACACATGTGGGTAGACCTGCAATCAAGGTTTTAAATTGACCGTATGTTATGGGAGAACAGATCTTACATTTAAGCTGTAGGTCATTCCAGGTGGTTGGGGCACTAAAACAAAAAGGCTGTTTTCTCCAGTTCAGTCTTTACTTTGAGGACCTTTAGCGTGAGCCAATCACTGGAGCGTGTCCGATATGTTACAGGGTTCCAATCCAGCAGGGATTTAACCCATTAAGACCTAGAACTGTGTCATTTTTAGATTTGAGCTAAAAAGCATTATTTTACACTTTGGGCTATTCAAAAATAGCAGATCTACAAGCTCATAGCGCGGCACCGAGTGCCGCGCTACGAGCTTGTAGATCTGCTATTTTTGAAAAATCGAGAAAATGTGTGCAAATCTTTGAATATATATATTTTTAAAGCGAACATTTTTAACTCAAATCTTTGCTTCTGGGGGTCCCTGGAACAAAATATTTTGATGGGGGTCTGCAGCCAAATACATATAATTTTGGGGGTCCTTGACATGAAAAAGATTGAGCACCACTGATATAGAAACATACGTTTTTCAGAATACTGTTGAGATTTAGGAGGCATGTAGAATCGGCTTCAGGTCTTAATGGGTTAAAAATGAACAGGTACCAGTGTTTGCTTCGCCTGTCGGTCAAAGAAGGCCAACCCACTCTATCATACAGGATGCAGTGATGAGTCCTATACTGTTCACCAGATATAAAGCACAGAGCAGAATGATAGACTGTATCCAAGGACTTGAGGACAGAAGGAGCAGCATTTCCATAAACGAGATAGAAATATAGAGTACATATATTTGACGTGTAGCTGCAGATGAACTAATAGCAGAACCTCCTCACAGACAGGTGGTGAACTGGTTCAAAGCGGCCATACCTCAGCCTGTTTACCTGCCTCCTGGTGCCGTACCCTTAGAAGCATCGCCCCGGCCCAGCCGCTCCTGCAATTCTCTTGACAAAGGTACGTGCACACACACACAGCCACACACACACACACACACACACACACACACACACACACACACACACACACACACACACACACACACACACACACACACACACACACACACACACACACACACACACACCAAAACACACACACACACACACACACACACACACACACACACACACACACACACACACAATTTCAATTCAATTCAATTTCAATTGAATTCAACACACACACAGTAGTAGTTATAACAGGGGTGGGAAACTTTGATGATGGAGAGGGCCACTATATTTCCACACTCACTCCAGAGGGCCACACATACTTGCATATACAGTACTTGCATGCATATACTGTCGGGCCATTCTGTGTCACAGAAAAGTAGCAAAAATAGCCGATCTACGAGCTCAAAACGCGTCGCAGTGCGACGTGTTTTTACTATTTTTGAATTGGAATCCTGATTTTTTGGGGGCTATTTTTGAAGATTCAGAACATTGAGCGAGGCCGCTGATAGGACACACGGACACGGACGTGCACGGACGCACATGCACTTCATTTCATTTACGTCCCGGATACCCGGATGTCAAAACATAAACAGTAGGGAAAATACGGCTTTCAGTTTCAATGCAGGAAAACACCCCAGCATCATTATATAGTGGCTGATAGAGGGGGGGAAAAATGCAACAAAAAAATATATATAAATGTTTTTAAAATGTAGGCTTAAAGTTGCCTAGAATACCCTTAATGTGTGTTACGTGTGCATGCACATTGTCAGTGAATGATTGAAGTGACTTTCTTCATGTGTTCTCCATGCAGTCGTGTCTCCTCCTCCTCAGTCTCTGAGTGGAATCTCTCTGGACACGGACGACAAAGCTTCAGGGTAAGTTAGCTTTGAACCTTCTCATTTGTTGCTACACTTTGTAATCCATACGTTTCATCTGGTGGAACGAACGGCAGGCAGACGTATCATTAAAATGTTGGGGCACGGGCACCAAGGGGTCCTGGAAGGGTTCAGGCGTCCCCTTCCCAGCTAAATGACTGATAGTTTCTGTAGGAACCAAACGGACCCTTGCAGTGGTGTAAAAAGTACTCAAATCTTTTACTTATGTAAAAGTATCGATACTGCAATGTAGAAGTACTCCGTTAGAAGTAAAAGTCCGGAATTAAAAATTTACTTGAGTAAAAGTACAAAAGTATTGGTATCAAAATTATACCAAAAGTAAAAGTACAACATGTTTGGAAAATAGCAGATCTACAAGCTCACAACGCGTCGCAATGCAACGTGTTGTGAGCGTGTAGATCTGCTATTTTCAAATAGCCTATGTATAAAATAGGGCTAAAGTGGTTAATGTATGTTTTATAATGTAATAATTGATATCTGCAAAGTAACTAGTAACTAAAGTTTTCAAATAACTGTAGTGGAGTAAAAGTACAATATTTACCTCTGAGATGTAGTGGAGTAGAAGTAAAAGTACTGAAAAGTGGAAATACTCCACTAAAGTAAAAGTACCTCAAAATTGTACTTAAGTACAGTACTTGAGTAAATTTACTTAGTTACTTTACACCACTTGACCCGTGTAACTGTGAGAGTACAAATGGAGCCATGGTGTGTGTGTGTGTGTGTGTGTGTGTGTGTGTGTGTGTGTGTGTGTGTGTGTGTGTGTGTGTGTGTGTGTGTGTGTGTGTGTGTGTGTGTGTGTGTGTGTGTGTGTGTGTGTGTGTGTGTGTGTGTGTGTGTGTGTGTGTGTGTTTCTTGTAGCATGGTGGGATGGTTCGTGTCGGGAATGGGACTCCGGATGCCTCAGCTCATCATCAAACCCAAGGATGAGCCTTCTGTGAGTTTTAAGAGCAGCTTATACTTTTAGAACTGGTTCAGAACAACACAGCGAATAGAACTGGTTCAGAACAACACAGCGAATAGAACTGGTTCAGAACAACACAGCGAATAGAACTGGTTCAGAACAACACAGTGAATAGAACTGGTTCAGAACAACACAGCGAATAGAACTGGTTCAGAACAACACAGCGAATAGAACTGGTTCAGAACAACACAGCGAATAGAACTGGTTCAGAACAACACAGCGAATAGAACTGGTTCAGAACAACACAGTGAATAGAACTGGTTCAGAACAACACAGCGAATAGAACTGGTTCAGAACAACACAGTGAATAGAACTGGTTCAGAACAACACAGCGAATAGAACTGGTTCAGAACAACACAGCGAATAGAACTGGTTCAGAACAACACAGTGAATAGAACTGGTTCAGAACAACACAGTGAATAGAACTGGTTCAGAACAACACAGCGAATAGCGATTAAAGACAACGTACAAGCTCACAACCAGTGGTGGAAAAAGTACTCAAATGTTTCACTTAAGTAAAAGTATCAATACTGCAATGTGGAAATACTCTTGTTACAAGTAAAAGTCTGGAATTCAAAATGTACTTGAGTAAAAGTACAGAAGTGTTGGCGTCAAAATGTACCTTAAAGTACCAAAAGCAAAAGCAGTCGTTATGCAGAATGTGTAATTTCAAGTTTTCAAATGTATGAAAATCTTTTGAAAATAGCAGATCTACAAGCATTGTGAGCTTGTAGATCGGCTATTTTCAAATGGCCGAAATGTATATAGTGCTGAAGTGGCTAATGTATGTTTTTTGTAATAATAATCAAAATCTACGAAGTAACTAGTAACTAAAGTTTTCAAATAATTGTAGTGGAGTAAAATTACAATATTTGCCTCTGAGATGTAGTGGAGTAGAAGTCGGAAATTGGAAATATTCATGTAAAGTAGAAATACCTCAAAATAGTACTTAAGTACAGTACTTGAGTACATGTACTTTGTTACTTTCCACCACTGCTCACAACAGGTCACATTGTGACCCTGCATTATGCTTTGGCACATGCACTCATTTAAAGGACGACTTCACCAATTTTCAACGTATTTTCATATAATTGGTCCTCACTAATGCTCATGATAAAATGGTAAAAAAAAATGTCCTACTCAGTCTGTGTCTCATAGGAGGGCTGTGGACAGTCCAGAAACCTGTCTACCAGTGACATCATCGTTAGGCAGGATTTGTTTTCCCCAACAAGATTTCACATATTTTATTTAGATTTTTATTAACGTGAGAACAATGGCATCTATTATTGCATTGCAACTTTCCAGGAATAGAAAGCCTGCAGTTTCTATTAGCTTGGATTCCCCATTGATGATGTCACTGGTAAAAAATTGGACCATTTTATCATGAGCATTAGTGAGGACCAATTATATGAAAATAGGTTGAAAACGGGTGAAGTCGTCCTTTAGGAGAATTCAAGATTCAAGGTTTCTGCCCGGCAGTGACGGCAACACACATAAAGATGCATTATGCATCAGTTTGTATTCGTATTGATAGAACATTTGCTTATACTGCTGTATTTCTACTTTCAGACGGCTGCCAAAGTTCTACAGAAAGGTAAGTTTAAAGTGGTGTCCACTTGATTTAATTCATTCCTTGTCTTTATTCTTGAGATCTTACCTCTTACAGAAGTCCTACTTTTTACATACACAGCACATTATTGCTAAAAAACTACAGTCCAGGGCTTAGAATTGGACGCTATAAGGTTGCTGGCGTCTTGACTGTAGTTCGGACATCGTTGCAATTACCTCTCTCCATCAGGAGAGGGAGACAACGGACATAAAACATAATAATATCACCTGTTTCCTAGGCTGTGTGTTTTCCACTTCCTGTCGATTTCATTGGATATCATTGGTCATCTGACCAGTTTCATTGGATTTCATTGGATCAAATCGACAGGAAGTGGAAAACACACAACCTAGGACACAGGTGAATAGATCAGTGGTTTTCAACCTTTTTCGCTTCAAGGACCCCCAAACTGACACAGATAGCCCACAGACCCCCATTTGAAAAGGGACTCAGCCATTTTAATTTCTTGGGGGTCCCAATGTACACTGTATCGTCATCATTAGTGTTCATTTAACTCTGAGAGTGTACAAATGGAACCAAATGGACCCATGTGTACACTCTCAGAGTTACAGACATATACGGGTCAATTTGGTTCCTAACTATTAATTTGTCTGGGGAACCCCCTCAAGGACCACTGGTGGTCCCCGGACCACTGGTTGAGAACCACTGTTATAGATGATAACCTGGAGGACCTCTACAATAGCTACCACTGCACCAATAATACATTTAAAAAGTTAAATCTGAGCGTGTAAATGGACTCTGGAGGGTGATAGTAATGTCTCAATTCACAGTTCAACTCAGGAGTTTATATCATAAAAAAATCATGAGACAGTAAAAAAAACTAAAAATGTAAATATGGGGAGAGATCTGTATGTCATGGTCAACCAACACAAGGTCTATTACAGTGATTCTCAAATATTTTCATGTTAAGAACCCCCTAGGCTGCACTAGCGCTCCTGTTTTCGTGTATAGAGGGGCGGGTGTATAGAGGGGCGGGTGTATAGAGGGGCGGGTGTATAGAGGGGCGGGTGTATAGAGGCGCGGAGAGATTGCGCCTGATCCCATTGGTTCACCGATCTGTCCGTCAACCCCCGCCCCGTTAACACAACATTACGAGCGACGCCCACTGCACTCTGGTTGGTTGGGGAAATTAAACACTTCCTATAACCGGTACACCGACGCACTCCTCCAGGCTTTTATTTTTTAGCAAAACTAAACAATAAAAGCCTGGAGATCGAGGCCAAGAACCCCCAAATTCATACCGTATGTACATGGCCGCGGACCCCCATCTGAAAAGATGTTTTGTCAGGGACCTTTACGATTAGCTGAAAAATTTAATGGGCTTAAAGGAGAACTTCACCCATTTTTAACCGAATCTTCATATAATTGGTCCTCACTAATGCTCGTTTTAATGAGGCACCATTTTTGTGCACTCACTCTGTGTCTCAGAGGAGGGCTGTGGACAGCAGTGGTATAAAAAAAGTACTCAAATGTTTTACTTAAGTAAAAGTAACAATACTGCAATGTAGAAGTACTCCGTTACAAGTAAAAGTCCGGAATTCAAAATTTTGTATTGGTATCAAAATGTACTTAAAGTACCAAAAGTAGAAAGTACTCATTATGCAGAATGTCCCATTTCACAAGGTATCATTATGTATAAAATGTATTAAAACCTTTTGAAAATAGCAGATCTACAAGCTCACAATGCAACGCATTGTGAGCTTGTAGATCTTCTATTTTCAAATAGCCAAAATATATATATAGGACTGAAGTGGTTAAAAAATGTTTTGTAATAATAATCAAAATCTTCAAAGTAACTAGTAACTAAAGTTGTCAAATAATTGTAGTGGAGTAAAAGTACAATATTTGCCTCTGAGATGTGGAGTAGAAGTAAAACTATTGAAAATGGGAAATACTCAAGTAAAGTAAAAATTCCTCAAAGGAGTACTTAAGTACAGTACTCGAGTAAATGTACTTAGTTACTTTACACCACTGGTTGACAGTTACCACTCTGAATACATCATCATTGGCCATTTCAAACTAGAAACTGTTTTCTTTTTTTGGCGTCTATTTCAGTATGCTTACAGTGACTTTCCAGGGAGAGACAGGCTGTAGTTTCCATTAGCTTGGAATCCCCATCGATGATGTCATTGGTAGGCAGGTTTCTGAACTGTCCACAGCCCTGAGTAGACAGAAATGGTGTCATCTCATAATGAGCATTAGTGAGGACCAATTAAGGTTGAAAATGGGTGAAGCTCTCCTTTACAGCACTGTACGTGTAAACTGTTTCTCATTTTGCCGGGGACCAGCTTAGAGTATCTATACTTTGACTCAAGTACTGGAGTTGAGTACTTTGTTCACCACTGCAATTTGTACTGAAGCGTGTCGTATGAGACATTCAACCGATATTTATTTTTTATTTTATTGAATGAATCTCTTTTTCCTCCTAGTTTCTGAAGAGGCAGTTTGAGTCAGATACACGGAGCCTTAGTGCTTGATTTATACTCCGTCATGTGAAAAGTAAAAAAGAAAAAGGAAAAAAAAGAGAACATTTTGGCCCAAACTTTGGACAGGGCGGTGCGACGAAATCCACACGAGGCGTTAACTCAGTCCTCTTCTCCTTCTGTTTCAGGGGGGACGGCGCTGAGAGCCCCTTGAACAGCAGGAGGAGACGGCTGGGCCACGCTCTGACACACATGCCCACACACACACACACACACACACACACACACACATATACACACGCACACACATTGATTGATTGATTGATTGATTGATTGATTGATTTTATAGATGTTGGTGCTATCACATAAAAGCAGTGGTGGAAAAAGTACTCAAATGTTTTACTGCAATGTGGAAGTACTCTGTTACAAGAAAAAAATCTGGAATTGAAAATGTACTTGAGTAAAAGTACAAAAGTATTGTTATCAAAATGTACTTAAAGGGATACTTCACTTTCACATAAAATAAACATTAAAAATATATATTAAAAAAAAATGAAAGAAGTTATGGCAAAATAAAGGCCCCCTCACACATTAGTAGGACACTCTAATGCGTGAGGGGGCCATGAATTTTCCATTACTTTTTTCATTTATTTTTAATATATTTTTTAAATGTTTCCCTGGCCCGAAAGTGAAGTATCCCTTTAATGTACCAAAAGGACAAGTACTAAAATGTTTGAAAATAGCAGATTTACAAGCTCACAACGCATCGCGATGCTACACATTGTGAGCTAGTAGATCAGCTATTTTCAAATAGCCTATGTATAAAATAGGGCTGAAGTGGTTAATGTATGTTTTATAATATCATCAGTGGTTCTCAAAGTAGGGTCTGGGGATCTCCAGGGGTCCCTGAGAGCGTTCCAGGGGGTCCCCAGAAAAATGAGGAACATAGGTTAACCGCTATTTTATAAAAAATACTCAATACTAAATCTACTGTACATTTGAAAAATCGTATTTCCTGGAACAAATCATTTTCAAATCGGGGGTCCGCAGCCAAATACATCCTTCATATGAAAACGTTTGAGAACCACTGTCTAGAAGACTGTAAATCAGTGAATAACTCACCGTACTGTACTGTATGAATGTATTACTGTTCATAGACGCACACAGCTGAAGGTGTGAGATATAAGAATTGTAACTTTCAGTTTGAGTTCTCTTGCTTGGTTTGATTGAGTTCTACTTACATGTGTTGATCATGAATTAAATACAGAAATGTATAACAACACTTATTCTTAAACTACATGAAATAATGAGTTTCATTGTGAAGGGATTGCTTAGATGATATAATGGAATAATAAATGTATTATTCATTTTCATAAGATGGACGAAAAACAAAACCCATACGACCCAAAAGGCCATACATACAATTGCATCCAAGTGTAATGGAAATAATCGGGCAGCTATGTTTGTTTTATACGTTCGTTCTTTAAAATCAGTCAAGCATAAACCAGATATTTATTTTTGATGATTGTGTTTAAAAACATGCTATATGGGGTTAGTTTACTGCCAAAACTTTGCAAACAAATAAAGCCTGTTTTGCAAAATAAAAACTATATTCACAAACAAACGTGTTGTGTTTTGCAAATGAAATACATATCCACAAACACATGTATTGTGATTTTAACATCCCAAATATTCCAATCAGAATCTAGACACACATTGCCCATAATTGTGTTTGGAGAAAATTAGTCTTTGTTGTTCCATGGTTTTAGATAACACTGTTTTATTGCTACATTGAAACAAGTTTCATTTTCATTTATTTGTTTATTTGGACGGGACAATATTATGTCCTGTAATGCACTGTAAATACATAGGATTTAGCAAGAGATGCTAATATTCATCCAAAACAGAGCATACAGTTGTACATCATTACAATCAACACCATACATAATACAAAATAATTACATAACACGGTTACGAGTTAAAAAAGGATCTAAAGTTAATCCTAGACCATGCAGTGTTATTATACATGGTTGCATGATTGGCGCTCTAGTAAACAATTTATTACACAAAGTTTAAAAGCAGTGAAAGTTGGACAGTCTGGAACGGTAGACTGTTAGACTGTTCCACAACCAACTTCCCTGCAATGACAGCACATTCTGTCCGAAAGTGTCCCCTCTAGAGGTCTAGACTATCTACTAGCGGTAGTCATTTCCATTACGTCAATCCAATTATAAGATAAGACAACCTTTGACTTGAACTGTGAACTGTGGCCTAGGCTTTGTGAAGCAGCGACATGTGGGCGTAGATCAGCTATTTCTGGTGCGTGGTGCCTTTTTTGATGTGGTTTCAATATGGTTGTGTTTCCCGGACATTTAATTTGATTGTTTTTGGAAAAACCTGCATTGAAGCATGTTTGGAATAACCAAGGCTGAACATGATGATATGATAACACATTGTATAGGATTATTACAGCACGAATGAACATTAACAATGAAAATGTACCGGGCCTACTTTATCACTGACTTATCTAATTCCTACACTGTGCCAGCGGTCTGCTGTCCCATACCCAGCCTCCACAATGGTGGGATATTTTCTACGGTTTACATGACCAAGCAAAGTTCAATAAAGTTCAATATACAGTATATATAGGGCTGGGTAATATACTGTATACGACATTCTCATATCAAGATATTGCATGTGATATGAGACTAGATATCGTCTGGGATATTGGATATCATGATAGGGCAAAAGTGTTGTCTTTCCCTTGTTTCAAAATGTGTCAAAACCAGCAAAAAAATGCTGATCTACAAACTTATTTTCAAATAAAAAAATTGACAGCTTTTGAAAAACATTCCCCCACATAGTTATTTTCTCATGCCATCAACAAACCCAGACAAAGATCTCTAACCATCTTCTTGCAGCTTCAGCAGACATGGTACTAGAGGACGTAGATTCAGACAACGAAGGACATCAGCTCAAACAACAGGCGTCACGCGCACACCCGGTCCAATCGGACCGGTGCTCCGTGCAGTCCGTTAAGTTGGTGGAACTGGTGGTGGAAGAGGCAGCGGAGACGATGGCGCCAGCGGACTCCATGCAGAGCGATGAAGAAACCACCAAAGCCTCTCTCGACGCCGAGACTCAAACGGGCCGCTGGACGCCGTTCATCGACAGCATCAAGAGGGAAGCTGAGGGGGTCGCCATGGCAACCATGGAATCACGGTGAGAGTGATGCTATAGCAAGGGTTCCTAAACTACTTTTCAGGCCACGACCCCCCAAAATAATCCTATTTGAACTGGGGACCCCCCCTCCCCCCCCCCCTGACAAGCACTTGGAATTGTATGCATTACATTTAGTTTGACTCGTTTCCACAGATAAATATTGTGAAAACAGCCAATCTATGTATAAGCTCACAACGCCGTTGTGAGCTTGTAGATCGGCTATTTTCACAATGTTTGCCTCTTAATTTGGCCAATTTGGTTTTAAAATGGTCTTAAAAGTTAAAAATTGTAACTTGTATAGACTTATACTGTATGTTGCTGGTTTGTTTACTGTGGTGAGAAAAACAATGTTGCACATTAAGCTAATCATCTGGGGAACCCCCAAAATTATTTGGGGACCCCCAGTTTGGGAACCACTGCTCTATGGTACAGCGATTCCCCAAAACCTGTGGGCCGGATAATATAACATTCATATTAACCCATTGAGACCTGAAGCCGATTCTACATGTCTCCTAAATCCCAACAGTATTCTGAAAAACCTATGTTTCTATATCAGTGGTTCTCAATCTTTTTCATGTCAAGGACCCCCAAAATTATATGTATTTGGCCGCGGACCCCCATCAAAATATCTTGTTCCAGGGACCCCCCAGAAGCAAAGATTTGAGTTAAAAATGTTCGTTTTAAAAATATATATATTCAAAGATTTGCACACATTTTCCCGATTTTTCAAAAATAGCAGATCTACAAGCTCGTAGCGCGGCACTCGGTGCCGCGCTACGAGCTTGTATATCTGCTATTTTTGAATAGCCCAAAGTGTCAAATAATGCTTTTTAGCTCAAATCTAAAAATGACACAGTTCCAGGTCTTAATGGGTTAATGTGACCCCAAATAACGCCCCCTGGTGGTCAGTATGTTAGTAAACAGGTTGTCTTCTCTGTGCAGTTTGCTGGAGGAGCGTGTGGAGATGGCCCGCATGGCGGAGGACGTGGCGCGGCACGCGGCAGAGATGGCCATCAGACAGATGACAGACGGAGGCTCCATCAAGCTCTCTGTGGGGAGCCAGGAGCTCCTGGAAGAGGAAGAGCCTGAAGAAGAGCCTGATGCAGAGTAAAACACTCATTTATACGTATACTCTCTGGTACAATGGTGTGGCTTCTCAACGAGAACTAATCCTGTTGAGAAGCGACACCGTCATGAATGAACCACTTTCAACCTGGCCTCTTGTGTGTCAACTGTGTGTGTGTGTGTGTGTGTGTGTGTGTGTGTGTGTGTGTGTGTGTGTGTGTGTGTGTGTGTGCGTGTGTCTCAGTGTTAATTTCGTTGACTAAAACTATGACGAAAATTTTTCGTCGACTACCTTTCTTCACTGATGAAAACTTAAATAAAAGCTAAATAAAAACTAAGCTATGATGACTAAAACTAAGACTAAATATATTGACAATTTCTTCAATTAATATAAACTAGACTGAAATGTTAGGGAGGGACTATAGTGAAAAATTTACTAAGACGAGTCATTTCATGTTTGGTTGCGCTCGGGTGTCGCGCTCTGAAAATAGCAGATCTACAAGTTCACAATGTGTCGCGCTGCGACGCGTTGTAAGCTTGTAGATCGGCTATTTTCAGCATGCAACCAAGTGTAAAATCAGCCATCACAGTCCGCCAAAATACATTTTAGTCGACTAAATCAACTGTAGATTTAGTCGTCTAAATTTAATGTTATGATATTTAGTCGATTAAAACATTTCAGATGACTAAAATATGACTGAAACTAAATGAAATGTTATTCAAAAGACTATGACTAAAACTACATCAAAATTTGATGTCAGAATGAACACTGGTGTGTCTAACAGAGTGTTGTGTGTGTGTGTGTGTGTGTGTGTGTGTGTGTGTGTGTGTGTGTGTGTGTGTGTGTGTGTGTGTGTGTGTGTGTGTGTGTGTGTGTGTGCGCAGGTTGCAGGAGATTCCACAGGGAGAGTTGAGTGAAGCAGAATCCAGGCACAGTAAAACGTCAGAGTAAGAACATAAAGCATGCTGCTCTTCTTTTCTATCCATTCTATCTTTATATGTATCTATGTATTATATGTATGCATTAGTGAGGAGTGATCAATGCCAATGGTTCTCAAAGTGGGGTCCAGGGGACCCTCAGGTTTTTCTTGAGTTGGTTCCAAATGGACCCTTACAGGTCTGTAACTGGATCCATTTGGTTATGGGTCCATTTGGTTCGCTTTGTACACTCTCAGAGTTATGGGGGTCCTAGAAATTAAAACATTTGAGAACCACTGATCAATGCCGATCCATCCATTAGTCACCTCAACGGCTGCTGACATTTAAAGCCTTCCAAACAAATGATCCACTCTGTACGCTGTGTTGAGTTGGAAATGCATGACGACAGTTTGATCGAACCTTCAAGGTGATGTTGTTACGTCGTGTGTACAGGCATACATAAGGGTGTGTGTGTGTGTGTGTGTGTGTGTGTGTGTGTGTGTGTGTGTGTGTGTGTGTGTGTGTGTGTGTGTGTGTGTGTGTGTGTGTGTGTGTGTGTGTGTGTGTGTGTGTGTGTGTGTGTGTGTGTGTGTGTGTGAGGGGGGACAGGAGAGAGAGGTAGAGTGTGGTAGAGTTTTTCCAGCTCTCTGATCACCTGTCTTGAGAACATAATATTCATCTCGTAGCTGACGGCCTGTCGTGCGTCCCCCCCCCCTCCCCCCCTCCCCCCTTCCCGCTCCCACGGGGGCTCGTTATGTGATGCGCTGCACGGCATCTCAAGCATCCTTTTTACCACCATAGCAACCACATCGCTTCCCTTGGCAACGGGCGATCCCCTCTCAACGGTTTCCCCTGGTAACAGAAAGCACGCCTCCTCCCCGGTTTGTTTCTGTTGAAGGTGCAGGGGGAAACGATGGCACTCGTCCTCTGTGTTGTCAAAGTGACATACGACAAAAAAAAAAGATTGTCGATCTCCTCTCGTGCGGCCGTTTGTAGCCGTTTGTAGCCGTTTGTAGCCGTTTGTAGCCGTTTGCCAGGATGCTCTGCAGGCCTACCTAATGCAGTCGTTACCGACCGGTGAAAGTGAGTACAGTAGTTATTTGTGCGTTTTGGGTTTGAGTAGATACTGTGGATCTGTTATATCGGGCAGAAGGTTTCTGTTGGGAAATAAACTTGTAATATTTATATTATCATCTTTTATGTTTTATTTAATAAATGAATACAATACAGGTGGATGAGAGTATAGCCTCTCTGTTAGGCTACAGGTGGATGAGAGTATAGCTTCTCTGTTAGGCTACAGGTGGATGAGAGTATAGCCTCTCTGTTAGGCTACAGGTGGATGAGAGTATAGCCTCTCTGTTAGGCTACAGGTGGATGAGAGTATAGCCTCTCTGTTAGGCTACAGGTGGCAAACCTGCTGCTGCGTGCAGATTACACACCTTCTGCAATTAGCATGGTGTCGACTAAGTGGTTAACCCATTCAATCTGGGAAGGCATCTCTGTCATTTTAGATTTCTTTGGCTATTCAAAAATAGCAGATCTACAAGCTCATAGCTATGAGCTTGTAGATCTGCTATTTTAGAAAAAATGTGAAAATGTGTGCAAATAAGTCAATCTTTTTTTTTTTAAAGTGAACATTTGTAAATCAAATCTTTGCTTCTGGGGGTTCTTGGAATACAATATTTTACAAATGTTCACTTTAAAACATATTATTCAAAGATTTGCACACATCTTCACGTTTTTTCAAAAATAGCAGATCTACAAGCTTGTAGATCTGCTATTTTTGAATAGCCAAAGAGATCTAAAATGACAGAGATGCGTTCCTGGATTGAATGGGTTAATGGTGCTTGATCCTCCAGCGTAACAGACCAATCAAATGTGTGATGGTTTAGTTCAGTGAGTCTCAACCTGTGAGCTGTGAGGACATTGCAAATGGGCCCTCAACTAATTGGCAAAACACTAAAGGTCCTTACACACCGGGGCGAATTCTTCATGCGAATAAATACGTTTTTTTTTAAAACCTTATAAAGTCAATCAGTTTCGCGAAGCGAAAAAGCGTCTTTTAATTATTCGGAACGAGTCCGAATTTTGCGTATATTCGCATATTCTCCGGTGTGTAAGGACCTTAAGATTGTAATGATAATGACATTAATATTAAATAATATACATATTGTTTAAGATTTTTTTTTTTTTTTTTTGTCTGTACAACTTTGAAAAATGAGTTTTCATTGTGATACAGGTACATTTGAACTTAATGTTATAGTTCCACTTATCCAAGCCGGGAACACAAATAAACGTGCCTTAAAATGTGGGCCGTGAACACTTTCAAGATTTTCAAGTGGGCCCTGGACTAGAGAAGGTTGAGAATCACTGGTTTAGTTGTCTGTTAGCTTTGTATTTGAGCGTGTTCACTTTGCTCACTGCAATGTAATTCATCCTAGGAAAACATTCTGTAGATGTTTAAATGACATGCTCAAAGTTGAACATATGGAAGCATATTGTCCAAGGCGCCAGACAGTTACACATTTCAACCTGTGCTTTACACAAAACAAGCATTAAGTCATTAAGTGCAAAAGAAACGCATCGTGAAAAGACATTTTGAAATAGTCATTAAAGAGATTAGAAAATGAGAATATATGGTCAACTGAAACAGATACAAATACAAGAATAAAGTTACAGTGCAGCACAAATATGGGAGTTTGTTCCAGATGATGAACGCTGCTTCTCCATGTTTAGTTGTGATTCTAGGGACAGAACACAGCCCTGTCCCTCCCAGGCCACTTGAGAGGTCTGGAGGGTTCATGAGCAGAAGATCAGACATGTATTTTGGCCCTAAACCTTATAAACCAACAATAGTACTGTTTTGAAATCAATTATTTGATTATGTGATAATGATACACTTTCTTGGTATTAGTAAGGACTCAAGTAATGCAGCTTAACTGCAGCTGTTTTTGATTGATTGATTGATTGATTGATTGATTGATTGATTGAATACTTTATAAACACGTTTAACAGTACAGCTAGTACAGTCAAAGGTTTTGCTAAAAGGATAACACAAAAATCCCCGTAATAATGTTTTTTTATTTTTTTTATTTGCACAATAAAAACAGTACAAAGGTAATATTATTAAAACACAGCAATGCATGCAGGTGAGAAAGGAAACCCATACAGGGCTTATACAAGCTTCTCACCTAAAATAATAAACTAGTAGTAAATTAAACATAGTAATCAAACGTAAGACACGACAAACAACAAGTACCTTGTGTGCAGTTGAACGTTTGGGTGTGTGTGTCTGTGTGTTGAGTGTGCGTGTGTGTGTGTGTGTGTGTGTGTGTGTGTGTGTGTGTGTGTGTGTGTGTGTGTGTGTGTGTGTGTGTGTGTGTGTGTGTGTGTGTGTGTGTGTGTGTGTGTGTGTGTGTGTGTGCATGCAGAAGTAGGGCTACATTATATGGTAGAAGTAAGTGGAGAGGCAGATGCCTGGACAAACGCATGCCCCATCAGTTAACACAATACCCGTTGTACCCGACCCGTTGTCAGTGTAGTATTTTATTTTTTATTTAACCTTTATTTAACCAGTAAAAACACATTGAGACACAGTCTCTTTTTCAAGTGGGAACTGGCCAAGATACAGCGTTAAAATTACACAGTCTAAGCTTAACATACGAATACAAAAATAAACAACAAAATAGTCATCCAAGATACATCACAAATACATAAGATAACTCCCAATGATACACTTTACACAATAGAAAAAAGCCAGTAATCAAACAAGAAATAGTAATACACACAGTGTACAACCAATACATATAACCAAAAACCTTCCGCTAGGCTAATAAACCTCCGGACAGGTGCAGTTGTTTTTGTGAGTAAGAGTCTTTTGAAGCTTCTCAAGGGAATTAGAGCAGCCAATTTGAGTTTAGTCTGGAGATCATTCCACAACCAAGGGCCTAAGAAAGAAAGACGTTTTTTACCTCCCTCAGATGAAAATGAAGGTACTTCACAGCGTAACCAAGCATTTGATCTGAGATTTAAGCCATTTCTAACCAATTTAAATTTGGAGGTAATGTAGTAGGGGAGCTCACCAAGAATAGCTTTATAAATGAAATTATACCAATGTTGCAACCTGTGCGTAGTCAAAGAGGACCAATCAACTGCAGCATACAACGTGCAATGGTGAGTTCTAAAAGGAGAATTCGTTATGAATCTCAGTGCAGCATGATACAGGGGATCCAGCTTGGTCAATGAGGAGGCACAAGCAAACCTGTAAATATTGTCCCCATAATCCAGCTGGGACAAAAACAGACCAGTGACCAATTTTTTGCGAGCAGTGCAGGCAAAACAAGCCTTCAGTCTGTAGAAAAAACTTAGAGTAAATTTCAGCTTCTTACTCAAGGCATCAATATGGAATTTAAAATGTAGATGTTTGTCCAACCAGAACCCAAGGTATTTATAGCGACCGACCCACTCAATTGGGGTGCCATCTAAAGTGGAGATGCTTAAGAGGGTTGGACAAACTCGTGGAGTGAACATCATTGCCTTAGTTTTGTTACCATTTAGCATCAATTAGCTTTTTTTCAATTCCTGCTGCAATGAAATGAAATCAAGAGACAAATTTGTTACAGCCATGTCTAGCGTGGGCGCGCAGGTGTACAAAACCGTGTCATCCGCGTACATATGGTAGAGTACTTTGACTGACTGCAGATGTTATTCACATATAAAAGAAAAAGTAAAGGACCTAATATAGAACCCTGGGGGACTCCCTTCTCCATGGCTACTTGATCGGACACTATGTCACCCAATTTCACACATTGTGTGCGGCCGATCAAATAGCTGGTGAACCAGCTAATCACATTTGGGCCCATGCCTATATTGGAAAGAATCTTTAACAGTTTTGGGAGATCAACAATGTCAAAAGCCTTGGATAAATCAATAAACAGGGCAGCGCATACATGTGACTTTTCCCAGGCAGCCTGTCATTGGATGTCATCCAAGACAGTAAGGCAAGCTGAACCCAGATTGCATGGTATTTAAGATTTGATGTCGATCAAGAAATTGGTTTACTTGGGCTGATACCTGGGCTTCTAGGATCTTTGCTAAGAACGAAAGATTAGATATTGGCCTGTAGTTATTTAGGATCACCAGCCTTAAGGAGGGGAGAAACATAAGCTTGCTTCCACACCGAAGGAATGTTCTGAGAAGTTAGCGAAAGATTGAAAATATCAGTTATAGGTTGTGCTATAACTGACGCAGCTAATCTCAGCAGATAAGGATCAAGACCATCTGGGCCAGGGGACTTTTTGGGGTCCAGAGAGGACAACGAACTGAGAACATCGGAGGCCAGGATAGAGAAAAAAATCAAAATTTAAACGAGCGTTTACATCGCCATTTGCTGGTAAAAATGCCACTTCCTGAGCCCCTTGTTGAGAGGAGGAGGCATTTTGTGCATCAAAAATATGCCCAGCCCTTTTGAAATGGTCATTAAAAACATTTGACATACATTTTTTGTCACTAATGAAAGAATCCCCAACTCGCAACTTTGGCGGGGGACCAGCAGCTCCCCTCTGCTGGAGGGATTTAACTGCTTTCCAGAAATTTGCATGATTACTGGATGTATCGGAAGTTAAAGATAAATAATACTGTGACTTCAGCTTTCTGAGGAGAGCAGTACATTTATTTCTGAGGATACGAAAGAGAAGCCAATCATTTGGGGACTGTGTCCTTCTGGCAAGTGCCCATTTCCTATTTCTATCATGGATCAAATCAGCTACATCCCTTGAGAACCAAGGATTTGACCTATTCTTAATTCGGACCTTCTTTAGAGGAGCGTGTTTGTTTACCAAAGAAAATAAATTATCATAAAAGAAACGGAAAGCCTCGTCCGCAGACGGTATGAGGGAAGTACGAAACCAATCGACTAATGCCACATCATGCAAGAAAGCTTGCTCCGAAAAATGTTTGAAACAACGTCTGGTTACAGTCAGCCCATTTACTTTGGGCAATTTAGTGCTCCTAATACATGCAATTGCACAATGGTCACTCAAATCATTAGCAAAAACACCAACAGAGACATATTTATGAACAGCATTTGTCAAAATGATGTCAATCAGAGTCACTGTCTGGTCTAGTGGAGCTGTGAATAATCTGGGTTAAATTAAGGGAGTCACATTGCTGTTTAAAACAAGAGGATTTCTCACTTTTCCAGTCCCAATTTAGATCACCCAAAATTAAAAGTTCCGTATTTGTATACTTAGAGATTAAGTCAATAAGGTTTCCCAGAGTTTCTGTTATAGCTGAAGGAGGCCTATAACAGCAGATAATTGTGAGCGGTGTATTTGCCACCATTATCTGCAGAGCTAAGAACTGTCGTGGAACTGAGACAGCTTTTAAGACAGACCCTTGAAATCTATTGGAGATATAAAGGGCAACCCCTCCGCATCTACCTTTACGATCCGCTCTAAATAAATTAAAGCCAGGAAACTGTAGATTATCTGGGGTGGTAGGTTTTAACCATGTTTCAGAAATAGCAACCACATCAGGATTGGCTATCTTAAACCAAGTACTTAGAATATCATATTTGGGTACCAAGCTCCTAGCATTAAAGTGCAGGAAACCCAGACCGTTTCTACAGCTGAAATCATAATATAATAATACATACGATTTATATAGAGCTTTTTAGATACTCAAAGTCGCTTTACAGAAGCAATATGTAGTGTGCCCATTATCATAGCACTTGGAGGCTAGTAGTCTATGATGTTAGTACTATGAAGTCATATTACTGACATCAGGGATCGACACACATGGGGATGTGGTGGGTCCTCTGCGTTACACGCGGCGAGCCGTTCAGTCGGACGGTTCTCGAACATAATGCGAAGGACAGATGTTGGCAAAAGATTGTTGATGTACAAACTTGTACTGTAGATCGTCTATCTTCGGCCCACTGTCCAACTGTTCTGTGTCCGGCCCCACTTTATATTACTGACCTACTGCCCCCTAAGGACAATGTGAGATCCCTCAGGTCCTCTGACAAAGGCCTTCTGAAGATACCCGCGTCCAATCTCAAAACAAAGGGTGAGCGGGCCTTTGCAGCGGTTGCTCCCACACTGTGGAACGCCCTTCCCTTGGCCTTAAAAAATGCTGAGTCTGTCGAAGGTTTTAAGAGCATGCTTAAAACACATTTGTTTCGTAAGCATTTTGTCCGATGAAGTTTTACCTGACTCGCATAGGTCAATACTTTGTCGTATTGTATTATTTATCTATTTTGTACTATAATACCCTGTTTGTAACGTGTTAATTTTGTGTATATTGTGTTCCATTGTACAGCACTTTGTAACACTTTTTCGAAAGGTGCTTTATAAATAAAATGTACTTACTTTACTTACTTACTGTTCTGTCCTGCAGCAACGAGGAGTGCTCTGACGAGGAGGGGGAGGAGACAGCGGCGGCTGCACAGATCGACCCACCCTCTGTACGCTCCGAACCATTAGCCTCGGAACCATCTACAGAACCAGGTAGAGAGCACTGCATCCGCAGTTCTTTTTTTAAAATGCAATTTATTAGGTTCAAGCCACAGTACATCATGTATCAGAATCCATGCTGCTCAGACAGAACCTCATTTTTGTGACATTTAACATTCAGAACCCACCTCAACAATACCGAAACACAAACAAAAACAAAACCACTACAAAACTAAAACACAAAAACTAAAAATAAAGAAAACATAACAGCAAAGGTACAGGGTCCAACACACCTCACATTGACAACAGATTACTCAACCTGTGGAACTTTTAATCTTTACTGGCATTTTAACCCATTTACACCTGAGGGCCGATTCTAAAAACACCTTCTAAATCCTGACCTCAAATATTTATTTAAAAATTACAACAAATGTATGTTGCTATATACTGTACATAGCAACAGGAACCCAAAAGGAGTTCCCGTCCTGAAAGGTATAATTACAAATAGGGGTTCCCGCCCAAAATGGCTTAAAGGGACACTTCACCACAAAAAAACTTTGTTTCAATGGATTAGTCACCCCATGGAGACTTGAATTCATGGCAATTTCTTTAGTTTTTTGTCTCATTCCTAAGACAATAATTTGATGACCGGCAGCGGTTCCGGTAGGAGACACAACGAGTCTCTGTTGTGTCTCCTACCGGAACCGCTGTCTACCGGTCCGCTGGTCATCAAATTATTGTCTTAGGAATGAGACAAAAACTAAAAAATATCCATGAATTCAAGTCTCCATGGGGTGACTAATCCATTGAAACAAAGTTTTTTTTGGGTGAAGTGTCCCTTTAAGAAAGGAAAAAAATCCATGCTGATCAATGTGACACACACGTCAGCGTTTTCAGGTTCCGGTACACACAGCATTGGACCAGGAGTCATCATTGTGTCAGTACACGGTACACATGTGTCCGTGGCAAAGACCTGGCCTTGTCCGGGGGAAATTCTAGATTTTGTTTTTACACGACACCAGTTGTTCTTATTTTGATCCCAATTACTGAATGTCAGTTTGCAGGTTTTCTTCAGAATATGCATGACACTGATTTACTATGACACCGTGGCACATTAAGGAGTCCACTAGTGGTTCTCAAACATTTTATTTTGAAGGACCACCATAACTCACGGGTCCATTTGGTTCCATTTGTACACTCTCAGAGTTACAGCTCCATAAGGGTCCATTTGGTTCCATGTGTACACTCTCAGAGTTACAGACCTGTAATTTAGGGGGGGTAGCTCTTTGTGTGTGTCCACTCATTTTGTATGTCCATGGCAAAAATAAAACTTCAGACAAAAATGTCCACCA
>NC_137610.1:54978474-55045974 GCF_963280865.1 Gymnoscopelus braueri | reverse complement strand
ACCCTTCAAGAAATATATATATATATATATATATATATATATATATATATATATATATATATATATATATATATATATATATTATTATTATTATTTTATTTTTTTTAATATTTTTTTTTCAATACTTTTTTTTACCCAAAGATTTTAAGGAATTCAAAACAAAAAATGCAATAACATAAAATAATATATATATTAAAATCAATCTGAAAAAAAGAATTAAGTGATTAATTCATAATGTATTTGTGTATGTTTGTGTCACTGGAAGACACCAACTTTTTGGGAAACACTGTCCTAGACTAGAGTCTTCATTTTCTTGTGTCCATCTGCTGCCCTCTACTGTCAGTGTTGTTGCTCTGCAGCCTGTGTCGTAGTGCATGCAGTGTCCTGGTTTCAGTTTTCCAATATCATTTTAGCCATAATTATGTTGTCTGTCTCCTGCAGAAAAGTTGACTTTCACAGTTTTGTAAATTGGTAGGATAATAATAATAATAATAATAATAATAATAATAATAATAAACTTTATTTGTATAGCACCTTTCATGACATGAAATGCAGCTCAAAGTGCTTTACAGAGCAAGAATACAATTACAGTTACAACCAATTTAACAATAAAGCAAACAAAAATAAAATAAAATAAAATAAAAGCAAAGGCATAAAACAACATTAAAATAGGCAATACAGTGAGGAATTAAAAATCAACCAAAGAATCAGCTAAAAGCAAGAGTGAAGAAATAGGTCTTGAGCTGTGCTTTAAAGCTATCGACAGAGGCTGCCTGTCTTAGGTGTAATGGGAGTTTATTCCACACTGTCGGTCCGTAAAAGCAGAATGCTGCTTCACCGTATTTTTTATATGTCATTGTAGGCACCTCGAGCAGGTCAGCACTTGAAGACCTGAGGGCCCGATTTGGAACATATCTCTCTAGGCAGTCAGAGAGGTAGGAAGGTGCCAGACCATTTAGAGCTTTATAAACTATTGAAATAATTTTAAAATCAATCCTAAAAACAACCGGGAGCCAGTGTAGTGAAGCTAGAACTGGAGTGATATGTTCTCTCATCCTAGTTTTAGTTAAAATTCTGGCTGCCGCATTTTGAACAAGTTGTAATCTGTCAGTTGTTTTCTTTGGCAGGCCAGAGTAGAGTGCGTTGCAGTAATCAAGCCGAGAGAAAACAAAAGCGTGGATCAACGTTTTTGCATCGTCTAACGACAAATAGTCTCTAATTCGCGCAATATTTCTAAGATGAAAGAAAGCAATCTTGGTGACATGATTAATGTGTGTATTAAAATTCAATTCAGAATCGATAATAACCCCCAGGTTCTTTACTGTGGTGTTACTTTCTACAGCCAGGTTACCAAGTCTACTTGTTATTGATTCTCTCTGCTCACTGGAGCCAATTATGAGAACTTCTGTTTTATCCTCATTTAGCTTAAGAAAGTTTTCACTCATCCAGCATTTTATACTGGACAGACAGGTCAACAATGGGTCTAGAGCGCAGGGGTCGTCTGGAGCTACTGAAAGATACAGCTGGGTATCATCAGCATAGAAATGGAAGTTCACTCCGTGATCGGCGATGAGTTCTCCCAGCGGTAGTATATACAGGGAGAACAATAAGGGACCCAGAATTGAGCCCTGTGGAATACCAGAACAGATGTTGTGTTTGTCTGAGTCAAAGTTAGCTAGACTGACAAAATAGCTTCTGCCTGTTAGGTAAGAGTAAAACCAAGACAAGGCTGTGCCTGACAAACCAATCCAGTACTCCATGCGTTGTAGTAGAATTGTGTGATCAATCGTATCAAAAGCAGCGGTTAAATCAAGGAGTAGGAGAACAGATACATTTGGTTGGTTAGACTGTGCGTGTTTGCGGCCAAATGCAAACACTAACGATCATTAGATGGTTAGACAGTAGACATGCTTGGTTGCGTGGTCATGAGATATTGTCTATATGCAAGTTCACTGTGAAAGAGATGCCAGAAATGTTGCAGCAAGTGATTAAAACGTTTAGTTTTCTTCATTGAGCAAGTGAAGAGGTGTTTTTGTATACATTTAGAGAGAAAAAAGCCAAAACTGTGAAGAGTTTCTGCAGAAAACAAATATTTATTTTCAAAATTGTATGAATGTAGAAATAATTCACAAATGTTAAAAAGTTGATGGACAAAAGTCTAGTGTCTGTTACTTTGTGATGTTCTGTGTTGTGTTGTGTTGTGTTGTGTTGTGTTGTGTTGTGTTGTAACTTGTGTTGTAACTTGTGTTGTGTTACACAACGCAATGCAACTTGTGTTGTGTTGTGCTGTGCTGTACTGTGCTGTGTTGTACTGTGCTGTGTTGTACTGTGCTGTGTTGTGCTGTGTTGTACTGTGCTGTGCTGTGCTGTACTGTGCTGTACTGTGCTGTGTTGTGCTGTGCTGTGTTGTGCTGTGTTGTGCTGTGCTGTGTTGTGCTGTATGGTGCATTGTACAGTATGTATGAGCTGTGTACAGGTGCTGTGCTGTTGGCTTTTACCTGGCTTTTATAATTGCCATCTTTTTACTGCTATGTCACTATCGTTTATAGTGCAATTTCAATAAAGACATGAGAGATGATCTTATATGTGTATTGTCACTGTGTTACGTAGCTGTTGTAGAATAGTGTAGGTGATTGAACCTCACAAGTGTCTTCTACTTTATGTATGTATTGTCTCAACCACCCCCCCCTCTCTCTCTCTCTCTCTCTCTCTCTCTCGCTCTCTTTCATACACACAATCTCAAAACCCAAACTCACACTGGATGGAAGGAAGCATAGGTCTATCCGGATGAGGATGTAAGATATCCAACCAATCATATTATCTGATCCTGTATCTATCCATCCATCCATCCCTCAAATCAAGCAGTGATCAATCACTCCATCCATCCATATGGATCTATGCATGACTCAGTGAATAGTGGCAGACTGTGTGAATCCATGCATTGTGCAGAATGTGTGCACGTGTCATTAGTCATAAATAATCCATTTGAACCCATTAAGACCGGGAAAGAATCTGTGTCATTTTTAGATTTATTTGGCTATTTTGTTTTTATCGTGAAAATGTGTGCAAATCTTTGAATATATATATTCTTTTTTTTTAAGCGAACATTTGTAACTCAAATCTTTGCTTCTGGGGGGTCCCTGGAACAATATATTTTGAGATGGAGGTCCGCATTTTGGGGGTCCTTGACATGAAAAAGGTTTGAGACAACATACGTTTTTTCCCCAAAAAAAACTCTTCGGATTTAGAAGACATTTGTAGAATCCCCCAGAAGCAAAGATTTGAGTTAAAAATGTTCGCTTTAAAAAATATATATATATTCAAAGATTTGCACACATTTTCATGATTTTTCAAAAAAAATAGCAGATCTACAAGCTCGTACAAGCTTGTAGATCTGCTATTTTTGAATAGCCAAAGTATAAAATAATGATTAAAGTGGTTAAAATTTGAAATTAATGGCATTTCATCTGCACAGCACTCTCATGATCAACAGTCAACTTGCACGTCTTTCATCCGTCTGCATCCGTCTGCATCCGTCTGCATCCGTCTGCATCCGTCTGCATCCGTCTGCATCCGTCACGTAAAAACATCTTTCACTGAAATCAGTTGTCGCTGTTGGTTTTGTAAATATTTAACCAATGAAAAGTATTAGCAAGAGCGACTAAATAATAACTACATTGGATCCATTGGAAAACAGGCTCTTTTTTTTCATTTCCTGAAAAGTAATGGTTTTGGACATACACGGGTTTCACACAACAGTAACGACATAACGAATAAAGAATAGAAAATAACATGATAATTTTATACATTTTATACAAACATAGTCATTCTCATTCTCATTGTTATTAGTGTGTGTGTGATGTTATTATTGTGTGTGTGTGTGTGTGTGTGTGTGTGTGTGTGTGTGTGTGTGTGTGTGTGTGTGTGTGTGTGATGTTATTATTGTGTGTGATGCTGTTATTGTGTGTGATGTTATTATTGTGTGTGTGTGTGTGTGTGTGTGTGTGTGTGTGTGTGTGTGTGTGTGTGTGTGTGTGTGTGTGTGTGTGTGTGTGTGTGTGTGTGTGTGAGATGTTATTATTGTGTGTGATGTTGTTATTGTGTGTGTGTGTGTGTGTGTGTGTGTGTGTGTGTGTGTGTGTGATGTTATTATTGTGTGTGATTTTGTTATTGTGTTATTGTGTGTGTGTGTGATGTTGTTATTGTGTGTGTGTGTGTGTGATGTTGTTATTGTGTGTGTGTGTGTGTGATGTTGTTATTGTGTGTGTGTGTGTGATGTTGTTATTGTGTGTGTGTGTGTGTGATGTTGTTATTGTGTGTGTGTGTGTGATGTTGTTATTGTGTGTGTGTGTGTGTGATGTTGTTATTGTGTGTGTGTGTGTGTGTGATGTTGTTATTGTGTGTGTGTGTGTGATGTTGTTATTGTGTGTGTGTGTGTGTGTGTGTGATGTTGTTATTGTGTGTGTGTGTGTGATGTTGGCAGTTGGAGGCGGCACTCTCAAAGTGAAGATGATGATGATGAAGGAGGAGGAGGTCCTGTCAGAGCATGGCCCAGCCAGACCAGCCTTCACAGCACAGATGACATGTGAGCGCACACAAGCACACACACATGCGCCCACACACACACACACACACACACACACACACACACACACACACACACACACACACACACACATACACACACACACACACACACACACACACATACACACACACACACACACACACACACACACACACACACACACACACACACACACACACACACACATACACACACACACACACATACACACACACACACACACACACACACACACACACATACTGTACACACACACACACACACACACACACACACACGTGCTCCCACGCATGCACACACTCAAGTACGCACACATGCGCGCACGCATGCGTCCATGCACGCACACATGCACACACACACGCAGGCACATACTGGCCCTCATTTATCAACGCGGTGCAGACCAAATAATGGGCGTACGGCGAGATCACAGCAACTTTCGGCATTTATCAATATATCCTGACGTTGGCTTCATCCTACCGTACGCTGAGATCTCACGTCTGGTCTAGAGCAGTTGTTGACGTTGGCTGCGCCCGTTTTTCTATCCTAGACCTGCGGAGCAGCATTGTCTGACTGTCTGACAGGCATCTGGACACATTTATCCATCCCAAAATGTATATCTACACTATAAAATAATCATCTTTTAAAGTAATTTAAACAAACTGCTTTAACAGTCATTCAGATAAGATTGCAGATCTACAAGCTCACATTGTGAGCTTGTAGATCTGCTATTTTCAAAATATACGAGCGCTTTTGCGTCGGGAGTCCAGCGGTCGGGACTCCCGACCATCTTTTCATGGACAGTGAGGTCTACAAACTTACAGTAGCTTGTCCTATGGTATGGAGTTATGTCATAGAGAGTTATGTAGGCTACACAACCTGGCAGGATATAAACCTGACGCTCCAATCTCTTATAACGTGGGTGGCGGCACGGGATCACTGCAGTCTGCAGACCGTCCGAGTCTCATGGGGAATATAGCCTACATGACTGCTTTAGTGTAACTCGAACGCGCACTGCTCGGTACGGGGTAAATCAATATACAAGCGTATTCCATTCATGGCGATGTGATTGGTATCATAATATGTCATTCATGTAGGCTACAAGCCTACGTGACTGACAAAGATTTTACCGTAACGGATTATGAAAGACACAGTTGGGCGCGTGTGTGTGTGTGTGTGTGTGTGTGAGAGAGAGAGAGAGAGAGAGAGAGAGAGAGAGAGAGAGAGAGAGAGAGAGAGAGAGAGAGAGAGAGAGAGAGAGAGAGAGAGAGAGAGAGAGAGAGAGAGAGAGAGAGAGAGAGAGGCGTGTGCATGTGTGTGTGCGTGTGTGTGCGTGCGTGTGTGTGTGTGTGTGTGTGTGTGTGTGTGTGTGTGTGTGTGTGTGTGTGTGTGTGACTTGACGGGCAGTGAGGCGAGGCGAGCCGGCGAAACCCTTTCTTTGGTCGTATTCTGGTTCTTCATGTCGTAAAATCGGGGTGTTTCGAGAATATTTAAGGGCCGTGTTATTTAAATGACGCTCGTTTTCAGACGTGAGATTTATCAAGGCTGGGACCAAATGTACACTCGGATCGGCTGTGTAGGATTCGTTGATAAATGTGACTTCGACGTTGGCGTACGGCCGAATATATGGAAAAATATACGCCGGTTTATACGCTCCGTTGATAAATGAGGGCCACTATGTGCATAATGCACATAATATTTACACAGTTTGCACACACATGCACACATGTATGCACTAGGCCTGTCCCCGACTAAGGATTTGTTTAGTCGACTCTAATTGGCGACTAATTGCCAATAGTCGACTGGCAGTTTTATTTTTTGGGCCAAAATACATTTTATTTCAAAGGGCCAAGTCTACACAGTTTGTTTTGTCTCCAGCAGAGTTTCTAGTGTCTCTATCTCTCTCTGGAAGAGGTTGCACATGAACTCTGCAGCCGCACTGAGGCGCTCCAACACAAACAATACCAATACAAAGACGGGGAATAAGAAGAATAAAGTGGAAGTTACGTGTCGTTGCAGGCGTAGACTTGGCCAAAAAACAATTTAAAACATTTTTGGCCGTTAAAAAAAATAAAAATAAATTTTTTTTTTTTTTTTTTTTTTTCGACTAGAGTCGACTAAGAGACACTTAGTCGACTCAGACCCCCCGCGACTAACCAGTCGACTAGTCGACTTAGTCGAGGTCAGGCCTAGTATGCACACATACACACACACACTTACATGACCTCATGCTGCATGCAAACACACGTGCACTCATGCACACACTCAAGTACGCACACATGTGGCACATAATATGTGCATAATGCACAGTTTGCACACACACACACACACACACACACACACACACACACACACACACACACACACACACACACACACACACACACACACACACACACACACATGCAGTATGTTGCCATTTTTTCCTGACCCAGTATGTATACTGATGAGACACGGCCATCAGGTGTCATAGCTCTAAAAGGCTGTGGCATCATTCGGCCATGTGGTCAAACAGCATTGTTGTCTTCTTGCTCCCAGTCTGAAAGAGCGTCCGGCGTCTGCGGCCAGTCAGACCAGTGCGGTGGTCAACGAGCGTCTTCAGGAGCTGGTCAAGATGTTCAAGGAGCGAACGGAGAAAGCCAAGGAGAAGCTCATAGAGCTGGACAGCTCCGATGACGACAGTGTGGACGCCTGTGAGTGACACACACATTGTGGATACGAGCCTACGCTTACACTAGTGTAGAACAGTGGTTCCCAACCGTGTGAGGATCAGAGTGGAGTGGACCAGTGGTGAGGATCAGAGTGGAGTGGACCAGTGGTGAGGATCAGAGTGGAGTTAATCTCTCAAGAACAGATTCTGCACTGCGTTGGAATCTGTCGGGGAGGTTCGTCATAACGTGTGCGCATTGGCTACAAGTGGGCGTGCCTTCAGATCAGGAAGCAGGCCGCGCTTTACCCAATCAAATGTAGTGGGCGGGATTCACATGTCCGTCGATCTTTCCCCCTCGAAACAAACCCAAACTAATTTAACAATAGCGTCCGCGGAGCAGACAAAACCACGGAAAGATATTCACATTTTAACTTGCTCTTTCATCATAGAAACAAGTGGGCTTATAACCAAAACGATCCATGTTCTCTGGGAGAAGTGGTGTTAGTGTTCCGTGTAGAAATATTGTTAGTGGGAATGAAAACATAGTGGCACCCACCGGAAGTGAAAGCTGAAGGCAGACCTAAACCCCAGTTTCCTTGCGCACTGGTGTTACGTTTTCTTCCGCCCAGAGCCAACAGACATAGAACAAACAGCAGAGGTCGCTGTTTTTTTACATTTTCAGTTGGATCTGGGTTCCCAGATTGGAGTGGAGTGGACCAGTGGGAAATCTGGAAAGTGTTTGCGTGGACCACGAGCATTCTCAGAGCATGTTTATTTTAACGATCAATGAGTCGTGTTCCGGATTGGGTGCATGCGCACTAGGGGATTCTAGGTAACTTGAAGCCTAAATTAAAAAATATTTATATATATATATTTAGCATTTTTTCCCCCTCTATCAGCCACTATATAATGATGCTGGGGTGTTTTCCTGCATTGAAACACAGTCCTCTTTCTGAAATCCGTATTTTCCCTACTATATATGTTTTGACATCCGGGTATCCAGCTCTGTCCGGGACGTAAATGAAAAGCACGCATGTGCGCGTCCGTGCGCGTTCCGTGTCCGTGTGGCGAGTTCGAGTGAAACCGGATGGAACCGAGTGCAGCCGACAAAAATGGAACGGCAGCCATTGTTTTCTCTGCTGTGTTTTTACTTTCGGTTTTAAAACTTTAAAACGCTCTCAAACTTCTTTTTTGAGGCACGGAATTTACTTTTAAGATAGCGTTTGGATAGAATTTAGTTGTTTAACTTCATATATGTGGTCAATTAATCATGACCAAAAAAAGGGAAGGCAGTGACACGTATGTATCCGAATAAAGCAACCTATTTTCGGCATAGCCCCTTCTAAAGTCCCCTTGCGTCATATTAGCTGGTGCTGGGGAAAATTTGCTGATGATTGGCTGAGGGAGAATGAACTGCTGATTGGCTGAAGGGGTTGTCAGTCAACGGTACTAACTGTTTGACAACAGTTTTTTTCTTTTTTTGATCTCTGAAGTTGCCTAGAATCCCTTTAAGTAACTAACCACTTAAAGGAGGAGTTCACCCAAAAAATGACTTATTTTCTATCAATTGCACACCCTATGAAGCCTTGAATCCATGGATTCTTTTTTGTTTTTGTCGCATTCCTAAGCTAATAATTTGATTCCCGTCTCCTACCGGCTAATGTATCCGGTAGGAGACACAAAGTAGATTATTTGTGTCTCCTACCGGAAATACACACGGTCATCAAATTATTGTCTTAGGAATGCCACAAAAACAAAAATAAATCCATGAAATCAAGGCTTCATGGGGTGTGTAATTGATAGAAAATAAGTAATTTTTTGAGTGAACTCCTCCTTTAAGTACTATTTTATACTTTCACTGTTCAAAAACAGCCGATCTACAAGCTCACAATGCGGTGCAATACAGTACGACACATTGTGAGCTTGTAGATCAGCTATTGAAAAAAAAAAAAAAAGGGAAAAAAATATTTTATACTGTTAATATATTTTGATGCCAAAACTGTGTAACATTTGCTCAAGTCAAACTTTGAATACAGGCCTTTTACTTGTAGCAGAGTATTTGTATATCGTGCTATTGGTAAAGTTCTTACTATTCTTCTTATTAGTGTGGTTGCCCTAACAGGGCAACCAGACTATTGTTATAGATAAACTGAAAAACGCTTTATTTCAAACCGCATCTCCTCCCACAGTTTTTATCTCCCAATGTCGTGCCATATGTCAAAATGACCGGCTTGACCGGGAATCGTGTGCTTGTATTTTGCTAAGAGATTGGTTAAATCGTTTAATTGATATTGATTTATTAGTGCATTAAATGTCCCCATCCACTTAAATGGGAAAATGAAAAAACTCCCATTCAAGTATTTATTTCTCAGAAACCGTAAGGGCTAGAGTTTCAAGACTTGGAGGGGTGGTTCATGATTTAGTCCAAAATTATTATAAAAATAATTAAACCAATCGGCCTCATGGTGGCGCTATAACAGCCCCCTTTACGTTTTGGCCTATAACTCTTGAACCGTAGGTTGTAGAATAAAAATCATTTTTTTCCTAGATTCCTTGGGTCATGACGCAACTCCCCATATAGGCCACGCCCATTTGCGTCAGGATAGATTTTCCGCCATTTTGAATTTTCTTCAAAACACACTTTTAGCTCCTCCTCCCACATATTTTCTCCAAATTTCACAAAAATCGGTACACATGATCTCTGGACCCATGCGATAATCTGGAGCCATACCGTTCGTCCGTAAATGGCTTCCAAAGTTAGAGGGAGGGGCCCGTTTTACAAAAAAGCCCACAAATCACGAACAAAACGTCCAGTCAATCCCAAATTTGAATCACATGTCAAGGGTGGTTTACTCAACAAATCCCCAAAAGCATTTCCACTTTGATCCATAGGGGGCGCCACAAATGCTCAAAATGTAACCGTTTGATGCAAAAACCTTATGTTGGGGGGATCAATCCTCTCAAAATGAAACGCAAGTGATCTCAGGAGTGACGTGACAATGTAATTGGCGCAGCCTCCGACGGTATTCCTCCCGACGTATTCCTCGAGAGTCGAGACCCGGTGGCAGCGACCCGCGACCCGCGTCGGCGCAAACCACACTTTGCAATTGCCCTGAATTGCGAAAAATTCTAGTTGGTAACGTTCTCCTTCTGACCTCTCACCTTCCCTGTGACCTTCAGCTCCTCCTCAGGCACCAGCCCCGCCCCCTGGTCCCGGGGACCTGAAGGAGAGCCGGGCGGGAGCGTCAAGAGGAGGAGGAAGACGAGGAGGAGGAAGAAGAGGAGGAGGAGGAGGAGGAGGAGGAGGGGTACCGGATGAGGAGGAGGCGGAGGAGGAGGAGGAGGAGGAGGAGGAGGAGGAGGAACAGTCTCGGTGCTCCTGCAAGGTGAAAGCTCCTCGGTGGATAGGAGCCCTTATGCAGTACCGCTTCCCCGCCAGCATCGACCCTTTTACCAGTGAGAACCCTGCCTGCCTGCATGCTCCTCCCGTTTAGAACCTCATACATTAGAGCAGGGGTCTTCAACGTTTACAGCCCAAGGACCCCCTAGCTGAGAGAGAGATGAAGCAGGGACCCCCTACTCTATAAAGTCTGCTCTTTTTACCCTCTACACCTATAGCTCTTTAGCCAAAAATAGCAGATCTACAAGCTCACAACGCCTCGCGCTGCGAGGCGTTGTGAGCTTGTAGATCTGCTATTTTTGGCTAAAGTTCTCCTCAAAAAAAGGGATGCTAGGGTTCAAGTGGTTGAGGTAAAAAAAAAAGAAATCATATCACACAAAGATTTGGCGGACCCCCTGTAGTAACTCTGAGGACCCCCTAGGGGTCCCGGACCCCCTGTAGTAACTCTGAGGACCCCCTGTTGAAGACCCCTGCATTAAAGGGATAGTTCTCCCAAAAAAATACTTTTTTTCTATCTATTCGCCAAGTCTCCATGGGGTGCCATGGAGACTTGTTAGCTGTAGAATACAACCCTCGTAGACGTATTTATGATTCTGACGTCTTCAATCTACGAGAGTTGTAGGGTTCACCCTCCATGGACACAGGGACGATCTGCACTATGCCCCGTAGACACTCCAAACATGTACAAATGTGAAAATAAAGGTGCTTACCCCCACGCCCCAAATGTTAACTGTCTCTAGGCGGTAGTAGTTTAATGTAATAATCCATATCTTTCAATGAAGAAATGTTTTAATGCCGTCTGTGGCCGAACGCCATTTTTTCACCCTCGTTTACTTCCTGTTTACATTGAGTGTAATTCCGGGTTCCACCGGATGCGCCCCGTCACTACCCGTCACTACCGCCCATTGGGAACTTCCGACAGAATCGGCCACAGACGGCATTAAAATACTTCTTTATTGAAAGATATGAATTATTACATTAAACTACTACCCCGTAGAGCCAGTTAACATTTGGGGCGTGGGGGTAAGCACCTTTATTTTCACATTTGTACATGTTTGGAGTGTCTACGGGGCATAGTGCAGAAAGTCCAGGTCTCCATGGGATGTGAACCCTACAACTCTTGTAGATTGAAGACGTCAGAATCATAAATACGTCTACGAGGGTTGTATACTACAGCTAGAGACTTGTATTCATGGATCATTTTTTTTTGTTTTTCTCTCATTCCTAAAGCCAATAATTTGATGACCAGCGGACCGTTAGGCAGTGGTTCCGGTAGGAGACACAAAGGAGACTCTTTGTGTCTCCTACCGGAACCGCTGCCGGTCATCATATTATTGTCTTAGGAATGAGACTAAAACATATCCATGAATTCAAGTCTCCATGGGGTGACTAATACAAAAAGGTCATTTTGGGGTGAACTATCCCTTTAAGCTTAACGCCGCTTGCCTGTTAACACAGCAGAGTGGAACGTTGTTTATCCAAACCCAGTGGTGGAAAAAGTACTCAAATTCTTTACTTGAGTAAAAGTATCAATACTGCATTATAGAAATACTCTGTTTACAAGTAAGAATCCGGAGTTAAAAATGTACTTGAGTAAAAGTACAGGAGTATTGGTATTGGAAATGTACTTAAAGTACCGAAAGTAGAAAGTACTGAATCAAGCAACTTAAAAACTGTCCAGGCTCCCAAAAAGCCTGAGTAGACGATAAAATATCCCTTTAACTGTACAGTAGTCCCGGGTTTCCACCCGTTTCCTGTTCCGGTTCAGTTTCCAGCTTCATTTGATTGGCTCAGCAGCAGATTGAATCAGTAACACTTTTGGATTGGATTGGGTTTGGATTAATAAGGAGGATCTACTGTGTGCTTTGAACGAATCAGATCCTAGACATCCGCCATCCATTCCCATTTGTCCCTCCTTTGCTGTCATCTCTCTCTCTCTCTCTCTCTCTCTCTCTCTCTCTCGCTCGCACTCTCGCTCTCTCAATTCAAAGGGGCTTTATTGGCATGAGAAAACATACGTTTACATATTGCCAAAGTAAAGTGGAACAAAACAATCAAAACTAAATAATGTAATTAAAAGGGCATAGAGAAATGTGTAAACAGAGCTGTTACATTGTAACTTAGAAATAACTGTTAGAAAACCATAAGGATTGTGCATTTGCTGGTGGTTGTATATTAGACACCCTTCTCTCTCTCTCTCTCTCTCTCTCCCTCCCTCCCTCTCCCTCTCCCTCTCCCGCTCCCTCCCTCTCTCTCTCTCTCTCTCTGCCTTATTCTCGTCCTCCATTCCTATCTTTCAACCCCATTACCAGATACATTTTTTTTACGGTGAATCGCAACAAAAAAAAAGTGATTGAGTCTGTCTGTGGGATTTCTAAATATTTGACCATTAACACATCGACCGCCAGAGGTTAATCTCATAATGTACTCACCAGTGCCAAGGTGTTTTGTTTTTTTGTTTTTTTCATGTCGCCATAGATCTTGTTAAAATCCTTAAGATTGAGCCGTACACGGTCTGTTTACATCCGCGACATCCCACTGTATCTCCCAGTGAAAACCACGTGTCAAACGGGGTATCCATGTTGTAGTTAGAGCGGATTACGTTAAACAGTGAAATGCGAGGAGAAAAAACTACAGGAAGAGAATTGAGTTTCAGTTTCGTCTGTAGAACGAGGGCGGACGTGATCGTCAAAACCGGATCCCAAACACTTTCGGATTTTTTTTTTATCCACTTCCGTTTCCGGTTTGATGACCGGAAACGGAAGTGGATAAAAAAAAAATCCGAAAGTGCACCCGGAAATTTTTAGCGCGAAAAGACCGTGGACCGTAGGGCTACGGTCTCGGCGCTTAACAGTTGGATTTAACGGACCGTAGGACTACGTTCTTGGCGGTTAATGTTAATGGGCGGTTAATAGCGCGGCACCGAGTGCCGCGCTATGAGCTTGTAGATCTGCTATTTTTGAAAAATCGTGAAAAAATATATTTTTTATTTTTTTCAAAAAACTGTTAGGATTTAGATTTTTTTAAAGAATCGCCTCAGGTCTTAAAGGGTTAAGTAAAACATTTGAGTACTCTTTTTCCACCACTGCTACTCTTGCAGATCTGAGCTACGTGCTGTGGCTGCTGCTGGTGACTCTGGCGTGGAACTGGAACGTGTGGTTCATCCCGGTGCGCTGGGCCTTCCCCTACCAGACCCCCGACAACATCTACTACTGGCTGCTGACCGACTACGTCTGTGACCTGGTCTACATCCTGGACATCACCGTCTTCCAGCCGCGCCTGCAGTTCGTGCGAGGGGGAGACATCGTGGTGAGTGCATGGTCTATAGAGGGGGAGACAACGTGGTGAGTGCATGGTCTATAGAGGAGGAGACATGGTGGTGAGTGCATGGTCTATAGAGGGGGAGACATCGTGGTGAGTGCATGGTCTATAGAGGGGGAGACATCGTGGTGAGTGCATGGTCTATAGAGGGGGAGACATCGTGGTGAGTGCATGGTCTATAGAGGGGGAGACATCGTGGTGAGTGCATGGAGGGGGAGACATGGTGGTGAGTGCATGGTCTATAGAGGAGGAGACATGGTGGTGAGTGCATGGTCTATAGAGGGGGAGACATCGTGGTGAGTGCATGGTCTATAGAGGGGGAGACATCGTGGTGAGTGCATGGTCTATAGAGGGGGAGACATCGTGGTGAGTGCATGGTCTATAGAGGAGGAGACATGGTGGTGAGTGCATGGTCTATAGAGGGGGAGACATCGTGGTGAGTGCATGGTCTATAGAGGGGGAGACATCGTGGTGAGTGCATGGTCTATAGAGGGGGAGACATCATGGTGAGTGCATGGTCTATAGAGGGGGAGACATCATGGTGAGTGCATGGTCTATAGAGGGGGAGACATCGTGGTGAGTGTATGGTCTATAGAGGGGGAGACATCATGGTGAGTGCATGGTCTATAGAGGGGGAGACATCATGGTGAGTGCATGGTCTATAGAGGGGGAGACATCGTGGTGAGTGCATGGTCTATAGAGGGGGAGACATCATGGTGAGTGCATGGTCTATAGAGGGGGAGACATCATGGTGAGTGCATGGTCTATAGAGGGGGAGACATCATGGTGAGTGCATGGTCTATAGAGGGGGAGACATTGTGGTGAGTGTATGGTCTATAGAGGGGGAGACATCATGGTGAGTGCATGGTCTATAGAGGGGGAGACATCATGGTGAGTGTATGGAGGGGGAGACATCGTGGTGAGTGCATGGTCTATAGAGGGGGAGACATCGTGGTGAGTGCATGGAGGGGGAGACATCGTGGTGAGTGCATGGTCTATAGAGGAGGAGACATGGTGGTGAGTGCATGGTCTATAGAGGGGGAGACATCGTGGTGAGTGCATGGAGGGGGAGACAACGTGGTGAGTGCATGGTCTATAGAGGGGGAGACATCGTGGTGAGTGCATGGTCTATAGAGGGGGAGACATCGTGGTGAGTGCATGGTCTATAGAGGGGAGACATCGTGGTGAGTGCATGGTCTATAGAGGGGGAGACATCGTGGTGAGTGCATGGTCTATAGAGGGGAGACATCGTGGTGAGTGCATGGATGGACCACCGGTGGTGGTGGAAAACTCAGTCTTTACTTGAGTGAAAGTATCAATACTAGCAATGTAGAAATACTCTGTTACTAGTAAGCTTGTAGATCGGCTATTTTCAAATGGGCAAAATATATATAGGGCTGAAGTGGTTAATGTATGTTTTGTAATAATAATCAAAATCTAAAAAGTAACTATCTAATAAGTGTACATTAACCCTTTAAGCTGTTTCACACTTTGGTTATTCGATGTAGATCTAGATGTGAGACTATAAAGACTTACGTGTTTATATAATCAATAAATGTTATTGATTGATGGGGTATTTATGCATTGCATATGTATACTAAACATGTATGATCATGAATGATGACCTCACATGGGAGGTAAAAAATCTTAAAAAACCCAATAAACAGATTTGAAAAAAAAAGGTAAAGAATAATGTTATTGAAATAATTGACATTGAAATAATGTCGAATGAGTTGAATAAAATAAATGACCCTGGAGTGTTTGAAGTGGCATTGTAATATATATGATCTCTCTGGGATTAACTTCCTGATGACCTGAGATATGCTAACAACTGTCATCTTTTAAAAGTAGGCTTAAATACATCCTTAAACCAGGATGTGTTTGAACTAATACATTGTCATGTTAACTAATCCGTATGGTAAAGGATTCAGGCGGGCCTTTTCCAACACAGCTCATGTATGTTTTGTTTGTGTTACAGTGTGAGAAAAAGGACATGAGACAACATTACATGAAAACTACACGCTTTAAGGTAAAAGAAATGAGTCTATCACATCTGTCTGTCTGTCTGTCTGTCTGTCTGTCTGTCTCTGTCTGTCTGTCTGTCTGTCTCTGTCTGTCTGTCTGTCTGTCTGTCTGTCTGTCTGTCTGTCTGTCTGTCTGTCTGTCTGTCTGTCTCTGTCTGTCTGTCTGTCTGTCTGTCTGTCTGTCTGTCTGTCTGTCTGTCTGTCTGTCTATCTATCTATCTATCTATCTATCTATCTATCTATCTATCTATCTATCTGTCTGTCTTTCTATCTATCTAATGGATGGGTGGATGGATCTGGGTTTCAGATGGATGTGGCCAGTCTGGTTCCATTGGAGTTGTTCTACTTCAAAACTGGCATCAATCCTCTTCTTCGTTTCCCAAGACTGCTGAAGGTGAGACACTAATAACTGCCCTCTGACATTTTGCAATTTTGTAAGAGAACCTGTTGTTGGTTGATGGAGGATACTTGCTAAAATGATCACTCAGCAACAATCTTCTTTCACAACAATATCAGAAGCTCTACAAATGTTTATCTCTGCTGCCCTTACTGCCTCTTCAGATCAACTCCTTCTTTGAGTTCAATGAGCGTCTAGAAGCCATCCTGACCAAAGCCTACGTCTACAGGTGAGACGCTGCTTGTCATACTAGCTTCCTGTGTACTAGCATGAGCAGCGCCATGTTGTACATCCTTTAGCTTCCATGTTGCATGTCCTTCTTGTTTCTTAAAGGGATAGTTCACCCAAAAAAATAACTTATTTTCTATCGATTAGTCACCCCATGGAGACTTAAATTCATGGATATTATTTGGGAATTGTCGTTAAGCCAATAATTTGACGACCAGCAGCGGTTCCGGTAGGAGACACAAAGGAGACTCTTTGTGTCTCCTAGCGGAACCACTGGTCGTTTTGTTCTTAAAACCTATACCCAAAATGCATTTCCACAAGAGCCTACTGTCCTACTGTACTGTATGTCCCGTTCTTCTCCCCCTGCAGAGTGATCCGTACCACCACCTACCTTCTCTACTGTCTCCATTGTAACGCCTGTCTGTTCTACTGGGGCTCCGCCTATGAAGGACTGGGCTCCACCAAGTGGGTCTATGATGGCAAGGGCAACAGGTTGGTATAGAACAAACAGTCAATTAATCCTGCCATTCTCAACCTGTGGGTCGGGGCCCTCTGGTGGGCCACGAGGGTATTGCAAAACACTACGATTTTAATAATAATATAACATTAATATTAAAACATTTATGTAAAAAATAAAGTTATGGCATTTTTCATTGAAAAGTTAGTTTTCATTGTGATAGCGATAATTAGGAACGTAAAGTGTATTATAATGTTAGTTGCATTGATCCAAGCCGGAACATAATCTATTGATTGTTAAGTGGTCAGATGGGTGGACCGCAAATGCTATCAAGATTTCCAAGTGGGCCTTTTGATCCAGAAAAGGTTGAGAAGCATTGAATAAAGCTCGGTTTCTCATTTTAGCAGCTTGTGCATTTCATTACATTACATTACATTACAGTTATTTAGCAGACGCTTTTATCCAAAGCGACTTACAATAAGTGCATTCAACATAGGTAGGGAACGAAAACTACTAATCACCAGAAGTCTGAAGTGCATTTTCTGCAAAAACAAGCAACCAAGAGTATACCTAGCGCTAAGGTAAAAGTGCAATATATCAGCTACCTATTTCCTTAAACAGATGAGACAAAATAGCAAAATCAAATGAGCAGGAGCTAAAACAAATAATTGTATCGACTACACAAGATCCAATAAAACAATACAACAATAAAACAAGCGTTCGTACAACTAGTTAACAACAAGTAGGCCAGGTAGAGAGGAAGGGTAGTGTTTCCTGAAGAGGTGGGTTTTCAGCCTGCGGTGAAAGATGTGTCCTGTCCTGACATCAGTGGGAAGTCCATTCCACCACTGTGGGGCCATTTCAAACTAGGATTCACCACTGTTATGACACACACACACACACACACACACACACACACACACACACACACACACACACACACACACACACACACACACACACACACACACACACACACACACACACACACACACACACACACACACACACACATCTAGTGGCTGAATATTGTGTGTAGCACCTTTAAACCTAATTTATACTGATGCCGAAAATAACTTATTTTAATTGTTCTTGTCAGCGATGTGTGAAATGGACTAATTGGGCTTCTTCACAGTATCTATTGCTGTAGCTCATTGTCTGTGTTGTACCTTCAGCTACATTCTTCATTACAGTATCTATTGCTCTAGCGCAGGGGTCTTCAACAGGGGGTCCGGGACCCCTAGGGGGTCCTCAGAGTTACTACAGGGGGGCCGCCAAATCTTTGTGTGATAGGAACATGTTTTTTACATTAACCACTTGAACCCTAGCGTCCCTATTCTGAGTAGAACATTAGCCAAAAATAGCAGATCTACAAGCTCACAACGCCTCGCGCTGCGAGGCGTTGTGAGCTTGTAGATCTGCTATTTTTGGCAAAGAGGTTTGGTGTAGAGGGGGGGAAATAGAGTATTGACGGTTCAAGTTGTTAAATGTCTGAAAATACGTAATCCAACATCTGATGATAGTGCTGTCAAAGTCTATGGAACTGTTTAAGAAATCTTTGAAAAAGTTTAATCTGCAACACAATTTTATACGATATGTAGTGGGGGGGTCCCTGCTTCATCTCTCTCTCAGTTAAGGGGTCCTTGGCCTGAAAACGTTGAAGAGCCCTGCTCTAGGGTGCTCATTGTCTGTGTTGTACCTTCAGCTACATTCTTCTTTACAGTATCTATTATTGTAGCTCATTGTCTGTGTTGTACCTTCAGCTACATTCTTCTTTACAGTATCTATTACTGTAGCTCATTGTCTGTGTTGTACCTTCAGCTACATTCTTCATTACAGTATCTATTGCTGTAGCTCATTGTCTGTGTTGTACCTTCAGCTACATTCTTCATTACAGTATCTATTACTGTAGCTCATTGTCTGTGTTGTACCTTCAGCTACATTCTTCTTTACAGTATCTATTATTGTAGCTCATTGTCTGTGTTGTACCTTCAGCTACATTCTTCTTTACAGTATCTATTATTGTAGCTCATTGTCTGTGTTGTACCTTCAGCTACATTCTTCATTACAGTATCTATTGCTGTAGCTCATTGTCTGTGTTGTACCTTCAGCTACATTCTTCATTACAGTATCTATTACTGTAGCTCATTGTCTGTGTTGTACCTTCAGCTACATTCTTCATTACAGTATCTATTACTGTAGCTCATTGTCTGTGTTGTACCTTCAGCTACATTCTTCTTTACAGTATCTATTATTGTAGCTCATTGTCTGTGTTGTACCTTCAGCTACATTCTTCATTACAGTATCTATTGCTGTAGCTCATTGTCTGTGTTGTACCTTCAGCTACATTCTTCATTACAGTATCTATTGCTGTAGCTCATTGTCTGTGTTGTACCTTCAGCTACATTCTTCATTACAGTATCTATTACTGTAGCTCATTGTCTGTGTTGTACCTTCAGCTACATTCTTCTTTACAGTATCTATTATTGTAGCTCATTGTCTGTGTTGTACCTTCAGCTACATTCTTCATTACAGTATCTATTGCTGTAGCTCATTGTCTGTGTTGTACCTTCAGCTACATTCTTCATTACAGTATCTATTGCTGTAGCTCATTGTCTCCGCCAGGCCGAAAGGCATGGCGAGAGAGTATGTTTTACCCCCTGTCCGTCCTTCCGTCCGTCCGTGTGTCCGTGTGTCCTGTCCGTGTGTTACCAGCTAATCTCCGGCACCGTTGGCCCGGTTGCTGCGAAACTGTGCACACACACTCCCTGGATGCCAATTCAGAACCTCTGCCTTTTTCACATGGGCCTGTTATAGCGCCACCTGGAGGCCGATTTGTGCAAAACCTCCTACATATATACATATGTATACATATACATATATTACTCCTACAGATTTAATCCAAACGTCATGCAAATCGGAACACAGTATCTCTATAGTCATGTGATCAACACGGATCTGTCCGATTTCCCATATTCCATCCTCATTGGCTAAGGTTGCCTTCCAAAATTTGCAGGATTGGTCCGTTTTGAACAAAATGCCTCAAATCATGAACGCAGCTTGTGATTTCCGTGAAATTTCACAAACACATTCCCACTAGGCAGAGGAAGAAATGCCACCTGACATTTTTCACATCAGCCTCATGGTGGCGCTATAAAAGGCTGATTTGTGTTTTTAACTATAACTGCACCGATCTGCGTGAAACTTTGCACGCACACTCCCCAGAGGCCAAGGAAAAACATCCGCCCTGCATTTTTCACATTTGCGTTTTATAGCGCCACCAAGAGGCCGACTTATGTAAAACACATTTTTGGATATTAAGCCTTCACATTTTATCCAAATTTCACACAAATCGGTACACATGATCTCTATAGTCATGTGATCAAGATGGATCTAAAGTTTGCAGAAGTGGCCCGTTTTGAACAAAATGCCACAAATCATGAACGCAGCGTCCGATTGAGGTGACACTTTACAATCACATTCGCACTAAGTTGAAGAACAAATGCCACCCTTTAAAATTGCCCTATTATAGCGCCACCAGGAGGCCGATTTTTTCAAAACTTTTCTTTGTTGTATTACTCCTACAAATGTTGTCCAATCATCATGCAAATCGGTACCCATTATCTCTATAGTCAAGTGATCAAGATGGTTCTGTCCGATTTTTCCTATTCCATCCTGATTGGCAAATTCCGAACATTGTTGGCCCACAATAACCTACCTGACCTGGCGGAGACCTGTGCTCCGAGGAGCACTTTTTCTAGTTGTCTGTGTTGTACCTTCACCTACATTCTTCATTACAGTATCTATTACTGTAGCTCATTGTCTGTGTTGTACCTTCAGCTACATTCTTCATTACAGTATCTATTACTGTAGCTCATTGTCTGTGTTGTACCTTCAGCTACATTCTTCATTACAGTATCTATTACTGTAGCTCATTGTCTGTGTTGTACCTTCACCTACATTCTTCATTACAGTATCTATTACTGTAGCTCATTGTCTGTGTTGTACCTTCAGCTACATTCTTCATTACAGTATCTATTACTGTAGCTCATTGTCTGTGTTGTACCTTCAGCTACATTCTTCATTACAGTATCTATTACTGTAGCTCATTGTCTGTGTTGTACCTTCACCTACATTCTTCATTACAGTATCTATTACTGTAGCTCATTGTCTGTGTTGTACCTTCACCTACATTCTTCATTACAGTATCTATTACTGTAGCTCATTGTCTGTGTTGTACCTTCAGCTACATTCTTCATTACAGTATCTATTACTGTAGCTCATTGTCTGTGTTGTACCTTCAGCTACATTCGCTGCTACTACTTTGCGGTGAAGACCCTGATCACCATCGGAGGCCTGCCGGACCCCACCACCCTGTTTGAGATCGTCTTCCAGCTCATCAACTACTTTGTTGGAGTCTTTGCCTTCTCCATCATGATTGGACAGGTGGGTTGACAATACGGAGCGTGTCGGTGCTCACAGTCAGCTATAGTCCAATGACTGAATAACTGTAATTTAGACGTTCAAGGAGTTTTATTGTCATTCCATACAAGTACAGAACACAATGTGTTACTGATGTCCTTCTGGTCATGGTAGAATACATTTAAAAGACACAACTTATACACATAATTATACCTAAACTCTATTGTGCAAATAAAAGTAATAACAACATAAAATTCAAGTACCAAAACAGTGTTAACCCATTAAGACCTTAGGCTATTCTTAATTTTTTTTAAATCAAAAAAAATATTTGTTCAAGATTTTTCAAAAATAGCAGATCTACAAGCTCATAGCGCGGCACTCGGTGCCGCGCTATGAGCTTGTAGATCTGCTATTTTTGAATAACCAAAGAAATCTAAAGTGACAGATTGTTCCAGGTCTCAATGGGTTAAAAACGGCTACGTTTAAAAAAAAACAGGGTCAGGAATAATGATCTCAGAGTTCACAAGTGCAGTGATCACAAGTTCAAGGTCTCAGAGTTCACGTCTCACAGCTTTTGGAAGGAAGTTATTCTTTAACCTGATTTTTCGTGAGAGTGACCCGAGTCAAGCGTGATGTCATTGATCATATACCAGCATATCTGTATAAATACCTCGAAAAAGTTAGTGACACCCACAGCCACGAAACTAGAGGGAGCGTAAACAACAATCTGGTACCACCCACCCATAAAACAAACATGGGCAAATTCTCCTTCTATAGCACAGCCACCAAGGAATGGAATAGTCTAACCCCATCCCTCAAAAAATGCAGTTCGCTGGGCTCATTCAAAACAGCCCTAAAAACTAATCTTTCTGGAGGCCGAAAGAGGAGATAGTACCAGTTTCCCTGTAGACAGACGACCCCCCCCCCCCCTCCTCTTTTTTGTACATATTTTGTATTTCCTCATGCATTTTTTGTATATAATCGTTATTTTTCCATGCTTCACCCCCCCCCCCCTTTTTTTTTTACATTTTTTTTTTATTTTAATTTTTTTCATGCTCCTTTTTTTTTTGGTACATAGTTGTATTTTTTCTGTATTATCTGTATTTTCATGTTGATTTTTGAACTGTTTGGTTGCTACTATATATGTCTATGAAATTAATTCAAGGACCCCAACGGAATGTTTTACATTCTTTTGCCTAATAAAAATTTCAATCAATCAATCAATCATCATAAACATGTTGATTTCAGATGCGTGACGTTGTGGGTGCGGCCACAGCGGCTCAGACCTACTACCGCACCTGTGTGGACAACACCATTAAATACATGGCCTCCTATCGCATCCCCAAAGACGTCCAGAACCGCGTCAAGACCTGGTACAACTACACCTGGCAGTCGCAAGGCATGCTGGGTAAGGACAATGTTCTCTCTGTGTGTGTGTGTGTGTGTGTGTGTGTGTGTGTGTGTGTGTGTGTGTGTGTGTGTGTGTGTGTGTGTGTGTGTGTGTGTGTGTGTGTGTGTGTGCGGTGCCGACAGCTCACAATAGCGTTGCACGATGGAGTATAAATGGAGCATAAGAGAGAGAGAGAGAGAGAGAGAGAGAGACATAAAGAGATACTGAGAAGATGTCTGTCTCTGTCCTCCAGATGAACAGGAGTTGCTGACTCAGCTCCCAGATAAGATGCGTCTGGACATCGCTATAGATGTCAACTACTCCATCGTCAGCAAAGTTCCTCTGTTTCAGGTATTTGAATTGCCCACTGGTACTAATAGATAGAATGAGTTAAATCACTGCTCCTAATAGTTAGGATGGGTTGAATGCATAGGACAAATGGTACAGTACTTTAGTAAATGCACTAATGAGTTACTAATGAGTTCCATTCCTCCACTGAACTGAGACATGCCCTAAGATCACGTTTATATGAAACATGCTTAACCACTTAAACCCCATATGGTTGACTGGAGTCCCTCAGGGCCCTACTAGTGTCTTTTTTGTTTTCTGTTATTGTGGGGAAAGCTTTCTCTGAAAATAGCTGATTGACAAGCTCACAAAGCGTTGCATAGTGACACGTTGTGAGCTTGTCGATCGACTATTTTCTGAGAAAGCCTTCCACTCAATAAGGATGCTGGCGTTTAAGTGGTTTAAAAGGCTCTTTCCTCACCCCTCACATTCATACGTCTGGTGTTTGGTTGACCTGCAGGGCTGTGACAGACAGATGATCTTTGACATGTTGAAGAGCCTCCGCTCTGTGGTCTACCTGCCTGGGGATTATGTCTGCAAAAAGGTAATAACACATTTTAGTTTGAGGATGACATGATGTATTTTAACTAGGGCTGGCCGATATGGACAAAATCAAATATCACAATATTTGCCTCTAAATGCCCCTATTATTGTGACGATAATTTAAGAAAATGTAATTTGAAATATAGATTGGCTATCTTTGCTATCCGCCACTCTCTTTCTCTGGCTTTCTCTGGCTCTATTTGTCTCATTCTCACGCACTCTCTCTGTATGTCTCTCTCTCACTCTCTTTCTCTCTATGTTTTTTATTTGATTCAGCAGAAAATAAATACAAATTAGTATTGTATGTATGTAGACAAACACCACAAATCTAAACTGATGGACAACAAGAGTCTAGCATCTGTTACTTTGTACTGTTCTGTTCTGTTCTGTTCTGTTCTGTTCTGTTCTGTTCTGGTCTGGTCTGGTCTGGTCTGTTCTGTTCTGTTCTGGTCTGTTCTGTTCTGGTCTGTTCTGTTCTGTTCTGTTCTGTTCTGGTCTGTTCTGTGTCGCCGTCGCCGTCGCGTCGCCGTCGCGTCGCGTCGTGTCGTAATGTGCTGTATGGTGCATGATTGTATCTATGGTGCATCTATGAGCTGTGTACAGGTGCTGTGCTGTTGGCTTTTCCCTGGCTTATATGAATGGCTGCTTTTTACTGTATGTGGATGTCACTATGACGTAGTTTATAGTGAGTTTCAATAAAGTCATGAGAAATGATTTCTTACACGTGTATTGTCGCTGTGTTACCTGTTGTAGAATAGTGTAGGTGATTGAACCTCTCAAGTGTGCTCTACTTTATGTATTTCTGTTTGTCTCAATTAAATCACCCCCCCCCCTCTCTCTCTCTCTCTCTCTCTCTCTCTCTCTCTCTCTCTCTCTCTCTCCCCAGGGGGAGGTGGGTAGGGAGATGTACATCATTAAAGCAGGGGAGGTCCAGGTGGTCGGCGGTCCGGACGGAAAGACAGTGTTTGTCACTCTCAGAGCGGGGTCTGTCTTCGGAGAGATCAGGTGAGAAGTTATGCGACGTCTAAAGTACTACGTCACTGTTTCTCAAACTGTGGTCCATGGATCACTAGTGGTCCCATGGCATTACAGGTGGTCCATGGGAAAATGTTTTTAAATATTTCATATATGTACATTGAACCTTTGATAAACATATCAAAAATATGTTTAATTAATAAGTTCATTGTTAGATCTTTATCCTCAGCAGACACTCACTCACTCACACCATGTGACTGAAGTTGGACTGACCATATAGCGGATGTTGTTAAAGGGATAGTTCACCCCCAAAATGACTTTTTTTCTATCGATTACTCGCCCCATGGTGACTTGAATTCATGGATATTTTTTTGTGTTTGTCTCGTTCCTAAGCCAATAATTTGATGACCGGCAGCGGTTCCGGTAGGAGACACAAAGAGTCTCCTTTGTGTCTCCTACCGGAACCGCTGCCCGTCCGCTGGTCATCAAATTATATCCATGAATTCAAGTCTCCATGGGGTGACTATCGATCTTTTTTTTGGGGTGAACTGTCCCTTTAATGTTGATCATCTCTGATTGGCAGTTTGCTGGCGGTGGGCGGGGGCAACAGGCGTACAGCCAATGTGATCGCTCATGGCTTCGCCAACCTCTTCATCCTGGACAAGAAAGACCTGAACGAGATCCTGGTGCACTACCCCGAGTCCCAGAAAATGCTCCGCAAGAGGGCCAGGTGATAAACGCACAGCACGCACATGTTTGTATGACTATATACTGGTGGTGAGGACATAAAGATTTTAGGATGGCATTGATTTAGATACAGAGATCTCCATATATGGGCTTAAAAGGGACACAGGCAGATGGGTACAACGGGTACTTTGACAAAGTCCCTGACACTATGACTCAGACATATTGGTCGGCTCGGCGGTGTGACGTAGTTTGAACCCATGAACCTGAAGCCGATTCTACAAATGTCTTCCAAATCCCAACAGTTTTCTGAAAAAAACGTATGTTTCTATATCAGTGGTGCTCAAACTCTTTCATGTCAAAGGACCCCCAAAATGATACGTATTTGGCCGCCGACCCCCATCTCAAAATATTTTGTTCAAAATGTTTGCTTTAAAACAATATATATTCCAAGATTTGCACACATTTTCACGATTTCTCAAAAATAGCAGATCTACAAGCTCGTAGCGCGGCACTCGGTGCCGCGCTACGAGCTTGTAGATCTGCTATTTTTGAATAGCCAAAGTGTAAAATAATGCTTTTTTAGCTCAAATCAAAAAGTGACACAGATGCGTTCCAGGTCTCAATGGGTTAAGGGCCATGTAGCGACCAGAACTCTAGATGTGAGTAGTTGAATTTAGAAAATAGCTGAAAAATTGCTGATCTACAAACCCACAACTGGGCATGTACTAGATGAGTAAGATGACACCCTAACTTATTTCCATTAAGCTACATTCAGTATTTTATCCTTTACTTGTTTTTTATTGTATTTATTATGTACAATTCTGCAGAACAAGTCCCACCAACATTTTTGCTTGTACTTGCCATAAGTACTTGACAAATAAAGCCCTTCTTGAATTGTTGACTCTACAGGAAGATGCTGAACAAGGGAAAGAAACCAGAGCCTAAACAAGAGGCTGGTGAGCGCCCCCAGCAGGCCCAGACGCTCCCTGCGCGGCCCGAGACCCCCAGACTGCTCCGAGCGGCCCTGGAGCTCAGCCAGAGATCCTCTGGACTGAGAGGAGCCCTGGCCAAAGTCAGAGAGAAAAGCAACAGGTCCAGCATCTCACTGCAGGTAACAGAAGGAATCAGTGGATGGCACATACAGTAGGTGACCAGTGACTTTGACCAGTTTCCCTTTCTAAACCGTTGCATCATGCATCATGTCACACAAACAGAATGCCATGCGTTTTGTTCAGGGCCGGATTTATAGGAGTTGAGGCCCCTGGGCTAGAGTATTTTTTTAGGTCCCTCTGCGCGCGTGCGAAAATGTTCGTCTTTTTGCGGTTTCGTTTCCTTTTAATTTCGGGTTTTTGTTACTTTAATTCGGTTAATTCGGTAGGGCTACTTTACAATTTGATCATAAAAAAACGAGAAAAAAAAAGATTTATTTTTATTTTTATATATATATATTTTTGGAGGCCCCCCCAGTTGGGGGCCCCTAGGTTGCAGCCCACCCCCAACGGTAAATTCGGCCCTGGTTTTGTTGATAGAACAAGTTTTTTTCATTTAGAGTCCTATATCCACAAATCCACCATTTAACTTCCACAATCCACATGATCAAAACCATTGGTGTTGTGCCTGTTTGTGTGACATGCATGATGCAAAGGTTTTGAAAGTGAAACTGGTCACTGGCCATCTACTGTACATAGGGCTGTTACGATTATGACATTTTACTTGACGATTAATTGTCATACAAATCATTGTGATTAACATAATTGTGATTTTAGCCTTGAACATTGGAACACATGAATGAAAAAGAAAATCTGTTTGCCTTTTAGGCATTGTAAATAAACATTGCACAGGGCAGATACAATGTCAAATAACTTTAATATTTAATAATAATCGTATACTATTTAAAAAAAAAATGGAAATAGACGATCCACAAGCTCACATCCACATACTTGTGTGTTTGTAGATCCGCTGTTTTCGAAAAATGTTTGAAAATGTGTGAACATTTTTCAACATGGAAATTATGACGGCGCGAAGCAATGCGTTTTAAGCTTGTAGATCTGCTACTTTTGCATATGAGGTTTCCACCTAGCCTGGTAAACCCTCCCTCCGGAAATCTCATTTGTAATTTATTTCAGGAGTGAGTCTGGCATGATCGCCCATTCTGCAATTTGGCTGTGGGCTGGAGTTGGGCGGGAGTAATACGGTTGACTGACAACCCCTTCAGCCAATCAGCAGTGTCCCACTTCAGCCAGTGCATTTTTACCACCTCCAGACTAATGTGACGCAACGGGACTTTTGAGACGGCCATGCCCAAAATAGGTTGCCTTATTCGGATACATGCGTGTCACTGCCCGCCCCTGCCGGTTCTCTAATTTTTTGTTTTTAAATAGGCTCTGTCATGATTAATTGACCACATATATGAAGTTAAACAACTAAATTCTATCCAAACGATATCTTAAAAGTAAATTCCGTGCCTCAAAAAAGAAGTTTGAGAGCGTTTTAAAACCGAAAGTAAAAAGTTTAACTGCCCACAGAAAACAATGGCGGCTCGTTCCATTTTTGTCGGCTGCACTCGGTCCCATTCGGGCTCACTCGAACTCGCCACCTGATTGGACAACTGTCACTGTCAATCACAGAACGATGAGCGACGACGCTGATAGGCTCGTCCATTTGGTGAACGGGCTAGAAACGCCCAGACAAGCCTTCAGACCAGACTCCTTCCTGAAATCAAATGGAAATGAGATTTTCCGGAGGGAGGGGCTTTACCAGGCTAGTTTCCACCCGACAGAGACAATATATCTTGTAGTGTTTATTGTTATTTATTGACTAATCAATCCCTGCAGCCCTCCATCTCGTCGTCCCTCCCCCCCGGCTCCCCTGTCACCAGCCCGGGCCCTGACAGACAGACGGACACGGACACGCCCTCCTCGGCCACGCCCACCTCGGCCGCCTCGGGCAGCAGCCCTGCCGTGATTCGCTCTGCCTCTGGTTGCCGCGGCAGCGCCTCCGACGAGGACACGCCCCCCGTCAAGGAGGAAGAGGAGAAAGAGGGAGGGAAGAGGAAAGAGAAGAAGAAGTTGTGAACGCTAGGACAGTTGTTCATGTCAAGGACCCCCACATTGAAATGTAACAGGCTCTATGCACAGCAGCCATATTGGAGAGAAATTGGGCCTCTTCCTTACTTCCTTCACAGGTGTTACCAATGATACTAATGAAGGCTCTGTTCCGTTTCGTATAGCACAGTGGTTCTCAAACCTTTTAATTTCAAGGACCCCCATAACACTGAGAGTGTACAAATGGAACCAGGGTCCATTTGGTTCCATTTGTACACTCTCAGAGTTACACACCTTCTAAGGTGCCATTTGGAACCCCCTCAAGGAACCATGAGGGTCCCTGGACCACACGTTGAGACCCACTGGTGTAGCAGAGTGTTTCCAGTGAGCCAACACCCTGATAGCCTGGTAAACCCTCCCTCCGGAAATCTCATTTCTATTTGATTCCAGGAGTGAGTCTGGCATGAACCACCTTTCTGCAATATTGGCTGTGGGCTGGAGTTGGGCGGGAGTAATACCGTTGACTGACAACCCCTTCAGCCAATGATAATTTTTCCCCTTCAGCCAATCAGCAGTTCACCAGTGTAATGTGACACAACGGGACTTTTGAGACGGCCGTGCCCAAAATGGGTTGCCTTATTCGGATACATGGGTGTCACTGCCCACCCCTACCGGTTCTCTAAATTTTTATTTTTAAATAGGCTTTGTCATGATTAATTGACCACATATATGAAGTTAAACAACTAAATTCTATCCAAACGATATCTTATAAGTAAATTGCGTGCCTCAAAATAGAAGTTAGAGAGCTTTTTGAAGTAAAAAAATGCGGAGAATATAGCGGAGAAGAAAAAGATCGTTCAGTGTTTTGGGCTCACTCGAACTCGCCACCTGATTGGCCAACGTAAGCTGTCAATCACAGAACAATGAGCGACGACGCTGATAGGCTCGGCCGTTTGGCGTACACAGCCAATATTGCAGAAAGGCGGATCATGCCAGACTCACTCCTGGAATCAAATAGAAATGAGATTTCCGGAGGGAGGGTTTACCAGGCTAACACCCTGACTCTGTTTGAGCAGAATGGAACAGAGCCTTCATTAGTATCATTGGTAACACCTGTGAAGGAAGTAAGAAGAGGCCCAATTTCTTTCCAATATGGCTGCTGTGCATAGAGCCTATTGGCCGTACCCCCCCCCCCCCCCCCATTCAAAAGGTTTTGTGTTGTTATAAATGTAAAGGAAGAAGAGATCAAACCATGATTGCATCCTAACATTTTCATGTTCCTTTCCTCACCCACCCTGTGTCTCTTATATTTTACACTTGCTGTAGTTTAATCTGCAAAAAAAGAAAAGAAGGTCAACATTGTGCCTGTGTTTATATTAATTATATTAATATAATATAACCTGCACTCCTTTGTGGTATTGGTCACTGTATCTTTGCATATACAGTGAAATGTATTCTCTGCATTTAACTCATCCTAAGTAACAGGAGCAGTGGGTACGGGGGCAGTGGGCATGGGGCAGTGGGCATGGGGCAGTGGGCATGGGGGCAGTGGGTACGGGGGCAGTGGGCATGGGGCAGTGGGCATGGGGGCAGTGGGTACGGGGGCAGTGGGCATGGGGGCAGTGGGTATGGGGCAGTGGGCATGGGGCAGTGGGCATGGGGGCAGTGGGTACGGGGGCAGTGGGCATGGGGCAGTGGGCATGGGGCAGTGGGTACGGGGGCAGTGGGCATGGGGGCAGTGGGTATGGGGCAGTGGGCATGGGGCAGTGGGCATGGGGGCAGTGGGCACGGGGGCAGTGGGCACGGGGGCAGTGGGCACGGGGGCAGTGGGTACGGGGGCAGTGGGTACGGGGGCAGAGGGAGCGGTTAGGGGTTAAGTGTCTTGCTCAGGGACACATTGCTGAGGGCTGGACTCGAACCTGTGGGATATTTTGGTCTCCCAGGCAGGCTCTCTGACCATACAGAATGGCCTTCCATTCACAGAGCAGAAAATTACCAATTCAGACGTTGATGCACATCATATAGGATCAAGGTGTGCGTGTGCGTGTGCGTGCGTATGCGTATGCGTATGCATGCGCATGTGTGCATGTTTCCAGGTCTTTTTCTTTAAACCCAAGACAATATATTCATTTTCTTAATCCATGTGTTCCCCTAGGAGCAAACCTGTTACCCCCCTCGTAAATGTAAAACTCATTTTCAATGAGTTACTGTACCTTAAACGTACAGCTCAAATTGAATGCAGTGTCGCTATAGTGAGCCAGAGGAGTATAAACTCTATAGAGGTATTGTGGCATAGCTACATACGTAGTATACATACGTAGCATAGCTATAGCTACATACGTAGCATACATACGTAGCATAGCTATAGCTACATACGTAGCGTACATACGTAGCATAGCTATAGCTACATACGTAGCATACATACGTAGCATAGCTACATACGTAGCATACATACGTAGCTACGCCACATTAATAAACAATTTCTCCTTCGAATGTCTAAAGGTTTCACTGGGTGACATACTTTTGTTGTTGTTGTTGTTGTTGTTTACTAAATGTTTACAGCTTCTTTGTAAACTTGAAGCTTCATTTTGCCTTATGTTTGTGTTTTGTCAGTAAATGTATGCACTGTAGCTTGAGCTGTGATGAGTACAGTACGACATTCTATTTTCTAAATAGTTCGACCTGAGGCTATTTTTTTCATATTCTGATCATGGCGGGTTAAAGCGATAGAATGAAAACTATACTATAGGAACATGTAAGTGTACAGTACTTTGCATGCTTTTATGTTCATCGATGTCCTGTTTTATGTTTGATATGATTTGTAAAATAATGTAAATATGTTAGTAATGGAATGTTCTTTTCTTTTTTTATTTGTAAATACACATGTAACTGTATTGTAAATTCAGAATATGATTTTTGTGTTTCAAATTGTTTCTTTTTTAGGATCTTATAATATGTGAAGATTTGAACCACTTAAACCCTTTATACATAGCTGACTGAAGCCCCCCAGGGCTCTTATAATAGCCCCCCTGAAAAGGGACGCTATGGTTCATGTGGTTAAATCGTTTTTTTAGGATGTTCTGATGTAAAATGTAACTTCCATGTATTGTAGATAGTTTGCTTATTATTGTAGTCTCAGAAAATGTCCTACTTCAAGCAGCAACTCCTGGCATGCTGCCAGATAATTGTAGATATGAAGATGAATGTTGCATTAATACCCTGTCTGTCTGTCTGTCTGTCTGAATGGAACCAGAGGTTATTATCAGCAGCATTAATACCCTGTCTGTCTGAATGGAACCAGAGGTTATTATCAGCAGCATGATGAAAGATGTAAATACAGTAGGTTTGAAGTGTACATATTTGACCTTGTGCTTTTTGTCACTGGTGTAGGCTTTCTGTAGTCCTTTTTCTTTGTGGATTCTATTTTAATAAATGGCTACTTTTCAGCAATTTTGAGTGTTTTAATCTGGAACAACAAGGGTGGTCTGAGTGATGACTGAGTGGTGACATGACATTTCATTCAGTGAATGGGCTACAGCTGGGTCAAACAATAAAAAATACAGCTTCACAGAACCAATGCAAAGACTTTAGGATCCTTCATAAGGGATGGTATCAGGAGGACTGGTTTTCAAAGCCAATATTTGGTGAGATGGAGGAAGAAAATGAATGGAGAGGAAATGGAAATGTCTGCATGGACAAGAGACAGTTTTTGGCATTGCCATGATGATTAATTGTGCAGTCGAAATGCAGGGAAAATCAAATGGGAGAGAAGAGGATAAAGATGGTGTTGGATGCAGCCAGATTCCTGAACATTGTGGACATTAGTGGTGAAGATCTGGCTTCGCACCAACTCAGACCTCAGATCATTTTGGAGGAAAAAAATCCTTTTTATGCTGTTCATTATTGAGCACAATATTCACATTGCAGAATGTGTATATTGTGAACATAAACAGAGAGAAAAATAAGTAACAACTAAAAAAAACTAACAAGTAGAAAATTACATTTTCCTTCTTTGTTTTTCTTTTTTTTATTCTTCTTTTCTTCTTTCCTCTCCTACATTTTTTTTAAAAAACAATTTGTTCATTGCCTTTTTTCCCTTTCCCTCCCACCCTTCTCAAGGTCTGTCCTCCCGTGGGCACAGAATGGCAAAAACAATAATAATCATGGAAATAATACCTAAAGTACCATTAATCATGAACATTAAAAACACACAGACAAATACCAACAAACATTCTAAAACTAAGACCAAACCCAAACATCGTTTTACACAAAATAAATAAAACATAGTCAGGCTTTCAGAGAGGGTGATTGATTCTAATATGTACCGGTATTATGCTTCTCTTTGGCCTTTTAACTGTTTGTCCTCATCTACCCCTTTGTCCTCATCTACCCCCATTTCCAACAACTGTCGACACATAGAATCCGTGGTGGAAAGTAACATCATGTACATTCAAGTACAATTTTGAGGTATTTGTACTTTACTTGAGTATTTCCAATTTCCAATACTTTTACTTCTACTCCACTACATCTCGGATCCAAATATTGTACTTTTACTCCACTACATTTATTTCAAAACTTTAGTTACTTTGTAGATTTTGATTATAATTACAAAACATACAGTAAACGGCCATCTGAAAATAGCCAATGTACAAGCTCACAATGTGTCGCGATGCATTCATTGTGAGCTTGTAGATCTGCTATTTTCAAAAGATTTTAATACACTTTATAACTTGTGAAATGGCACATTCTGCATGATGAGTACTTTCTACTTTTGGTACTTTAAGTACATTTTGTTACCAATACTTTTGTACTTTTACTCAAGTAAATAAGTATTCCAGACGTTTACTTGTAACAGACATACTAAAACATGTGAGTACTTTTACCACCACTGACTGTAATATGAATGGTTATGGGATCACTTTGTGTGGACACTGCATACAGTAGTTTGCACTGTGAAGATATGAGCCCAGTAGGTGGCGGTAATGCGACGATTCACGGATGCCAACCCCCATAAAACAACAGAGAAGAAGAAAAAAGAGAAGAAGAAGAAGGCACGTAAAGTAAACAAAAACAAAGTGGACTTTGGACCATAGACTGCTTTGGACACAGACAGAGACATGATGGGGGAGACTATACCCATGATACCCGACATAAAAGTCGAGCCACAAGAGGAAGAATACGACGTTAAGAAGACATGTCGCCTGTGTAAAAACAACCTGGTGGTGAACGGCGTGATTTCTAACAGCAGAACCTTATTCTGCAGCAGCAGCGGCTCCTCAGAACCACCGTTAAGTGAGCGTTTCCGGCGGATCGGCGTGGTACTGCATCACAGCGCCGTGAGCAGCGGCAGGATCTGCACCAAGTGTTACAGACTGCTGGTCCGCGTGGAGGAGGCTCAGAGTGTGCTGGACAAATGGAAGGCTGACGTTAATAGTAACCATGAAGACGATGAGCCAGGTAGGGTTTTGTCATAATAGCCCTGAGAACTGTCTTGGAGGATCTTCAAAATAGTGTTTGCACTTTCTCCCTTTTTGGCCCGTACATCTACATAAACGTCAGATTTCAAATATAAAGTGCTTACCCTATGGCTATGGATGTTACAATTGTGTACGGGTATGCATAAGTACCCGTATCTTCCGTATTGTTCAATAAAAAGCATTTTAATCCGATCGGTGGCCATTATCTCCGTATGCTTTCAACCACGCAACTATCGGTTGGGAGGTGTATTGCACTCTGATACATAATAACTCTATGAGGAAAATGGCCACCAATCGGATTAAAATGCTTTTTATTGAACAATACGGAAGATACGGGTACTTATGCGTTCCCGTACACAATTATAACATCCATAGCCATAGGGCAAATATTTTATATTTGAAATTTGAACGTTTATGTAGATGTAGACGTGAAATTGTGAAATTGGAATTGATGACAAAGAAATGAGCAGTTAAACTGGAACACTATAAAATGAAGCTGATTAATGGATACTCTCTCCTGATTGGCTGAAATTGGGAACCCACCTGCAAATGTGTTTTCTTTTTATTTAAAAGCTGAAGCTGAAGTTGAACTTGAGCTTGAGGAAAACTCAGATGATGAAGGTTGGAGAAGAGGAGGAGAGAAGAGGAAGGAAAGTGATGATGACGAGATGAGAACAACACAGATGCCACCGAAGAAGATGAGGCTTGGTCGTGCCGTGTCATATCGTAGCAGCACGACAGAGGTATGAGTCAATTCAATGGATCCATGAAAACTAATGCTTAAGAGTCTAAATAATGCTTCAGTTATACTTTATTGAACGGTGAAGGCTCCCATCATACTTTTTTCTTTTTCTTTATTACTTAAAGGGGGTTTTCACTTTCAAAAGATGTTTGGGTCATTTTATCGTCTACTCAGGCTTTTGTGAGCCCCCCAGACAGTTTTTAAGTTGCTTGATTCAGTATTTAGATATTTGAGACACGCCCCCTTCCTATACAAACCCACTATAACTTCAAACCCGTCCTTGGTTCTGGTGACTCATCCCGCCCTCCTAATACGTGAGGGGGACGTGTTTTTTCGATTACTTTTTTCATTTATTTGATTTAATTTCTTTATTGTATTTTTTTCCATTTTTTTTTAAATAAATTGAAAAAATAATTGAAAAAACACTGTCTCCTCACTTAGAAGGACAATATCAGTCACCAGAACCAAGGACAGGTGTTTCCGATTAATCTAACATGGTTAAAATGGAGTTTGAAGTTATAAAGGTTTGTATAGGAAGGGGGTGTGTCTGATCAAATGAATATCAAATATCTAAATACTGAATCAAGCAACTTAAAAACTGTCAGGGTTGTTTTTAAAGTGACATATCCCTTTAAGTGAAGTTGCAATAACACAATGTACAACTAGATAACATAAAAGTCACAATATTCCTACAGTACCAAAAGTAAAAGTATTAATTGTGCTGAATGGTCCATATCACAATCATATTATTGGATTGTAATTGCTAATGCATTAATGTGTTCATCACTTTAATGTTGCAGCTGGTCAAAGGTGGGGCTGATTTTAATGACTATGTGCTGCTGGCTAGATTAACCTAGCCTGGCATTGTCCAGACTGATGACGTGGATTCACTCACACGTTCCTCCACAGAATCAGTCTGGACTTTGGCCCATAGGCAGAGAGTATGAGAAATCAGAAAATGACCGGGCCAATCAGTTACTCTCATACTCTCTGCCTATGGGCTGAAGTCCATACTGATACGGTGGAGGAACATGTGAGTGAATCCACGTCATCAGTCTGGCAATGCCAGGCTAGGTTAATCTACAGTAGAATAATGAATCATTTATTACTTCATTTATGTTTTGTGTTAATTCTTTAACATATTTAAAAAAAAAACGTATGCTGTTATATCAGTGGTTCTTAAACTTTTTCATGTCAAGGACCCCCAAAATTATATGTGTTTGGGCCCATCTCAAAATATGTTGTGCCAGGGACCCTCAGACGCAAAGATTGCAGTTAAAGATGTTTGCTTTATATATATATATATCTCTCTCTATATCTCTCTCTATATATATATATATATATATATATATATATATCTCTCTCTCTATATATATATATATATATATATATATATATATATATATATATATATATATATATATATATATATATATATATATATTTAAAGATTTCCACAAATGTTCACGATTTTTTCAAAAATAGCAGATCTAGCTGCTATATATCTGCTGTTTTTGAAAAGCCAAAGTATAAAATAATGGTTAAAGAGGTTAAAATATAAAATGACACAGATGCTTTCCCGGTTTTAATGGGTAAAGCTATTCTACAAATGTCGTCTAAATCTAAATCCTAACAGTTTTCTGAAAAATCTATGTTGCTCAATAACGTTGTTGTCAGGCAGAAACCTCTTATCTCCATATTTAACTTTGTGTGTTTTGTCGTAAATTAACGCCCTGCTTGATCATACTACAGCGTCACACAAAAGCATCAAAAGCATCAGATCCACAAGCTTGAAATGCGTTTTTGTAGATATGCTACTTTTTCTGTTTTTGAATTTGAATCCTGAAGAGTAACAGTTTTGGACAGCTTAATGGGTTAATCTAAATTTACAAAGTAACTACCCGTATTTTCCGCACTATAAGGCGCATCTGAGTATAAGGCGCACCTTCAATAAATGTATTATTTTCATATATAGGGCGCACCGCATTATAAGGCGCATCCGCACTATAAGGCGCACTGACGGTGCGCCTTATAGTGCGGAAAATACGGTAGTCACTCTAGCTGTCAAATTATTGTAGTGAAGAAAAAGTACAATATTTGCCTATCGGATGCAGTGGAATATTAAACACACACACACACACACACACACACACACACAGTTGTTAATATAAGCATGTAACGATAGATTTTACAGCAAATCTCTTAGTTATATACTGTACCAACATTGGCGTGTCAACACGCATAGTTTTGCTGTGGGTTAAAGCTGCAGTCCGTACGTTTTATGTCCTGTCCCGATGGAGAGAGAAGTTAATAAGGCCCAGATCCTACTGGAAATTATCCGTCTTTATTTGATTGTGTTCTTTCAGGTGTTCATCAAGTACCCCAGTAACCCTAGGACACAGAGATACAGGTATATCCTTTATTATTACCCCAGTAACCCTAGGACACAGAGACACAGGTATATCCTTTATTATTACCCCAGTAACCCTAGGACACAGAGATACAGGTATATCCTTTATTATTACCCCAGTAACCCTAGGACACAGAGATACAGGTATATCCTTTATTATTACCCCAGTAACTCTAGGACACAGAGATACAGGTATATCCTTTATTATTACCCCAGTAACCCTAGGACACAGAGACACAGGTATATCCTTTATTATTACCCCAGTAACTCTAGGACACAGAGACACAGGTATATCCTTTATTATTACCCCAGTAACCCTAGAACACAGAGATACAGGTATATCCTTTATTATTACCCCAGTAACCCTAGGACACAGAGATACAGGTATATCCTTTATTATTACCCCAGTAACCCTAGGACACAGAGATACAGGTATATCCTTTATTATTACCCCAGTAACCCTAGGACACAGAGATACAGGTATAATGTTCATTAAGTACCCCAGTAACCCTAGGACACAGAGATACAGGTTTATCCTTTATTATTTTGGTGTCAGCATGTTGGCACTGGAAATATTGTGTTCTTTAACACTTTAAGAAAAACCAGGGAAAGCATCTACGTCATTTTTAGATTTCTTTGGCTATTAGAAAAATTGCAGATATACAAACTCATAGCGCGGCTACGAGCTTGTAGATCTGCTATTTCTTTTTTCAAAAATCGTGAACATTAACAAACACATTGACTGCCAGAATTATTTCATAATTTTTTAGCCAGTGCCAGAGTTTTTCATTGGAAAAAAAAAAGTACTCAGGAGCCGAAATACAGCATTTTTAAGTTTTAAGTTAACAAGGAAGTGGATAGGAGTCTAGATCTTCAACTAATCATATCTCCTTGGTCTTTGGGTGAAATTGGAAAAAAATAACATTACAAAAAAAATATATATATATATTTTTTTCTCACTTCACGTAGATCTACGCGATTGGCACGTGGCGGCTTTAAAGCGGTTCGCGTAGATCTACGTGATTGGCAGTCAATGTGTTACATTTTGTGCAAATATTTGAATATGTATATATATATATACAAAATTTTTTTTTAACTCAAATCTTTGCTTCTGGGGATTCTACAAATGTCTTCTAAATCCTAACCGCAACGTATGTTGCTATATATCAGTGGTTCTCAAACGTTTTCATGTGAAGGACCACCCAAAATTATATGTATTGGGTCGCGGTCCCCCATCTCAACATTTTTTGTTCCAGGGACCCCCCCCCCCCCCAGAAGCAAAGGTGTGTGTGTGTGTGTGTGTGTGTGTGTGTGTGTGTGTGTGTGTGTGTGTGTGTGTGTGTGTGTGTGTGTGTGTGTGTGTGTGTGTGTGTGTGTGTGTGTGTGTGTGTGTGTGTGTGTGTGTGTGTGTGTGTGTGTGTGTGTGTGTGTGTGTGTGTGTGTGTGTGTGTGTGTGTGTAATATATAGAGTGAATTTGATTAACATCGATGCACCGTTTTCACGTTGTCATTACATGACGCATCAGCGTCACATTTGCCAGTGATCCATTGTTAGTCGTATGAAAGCAAATACAGTACATGTATGTTTTTTACTATGTTATGAAGTCGCATGTATGTTGAGTTTGTGTATGAACAGGGGTTCAACCGTTACACCTGTGACATAATATATATATATATATTCAAAGATTTTCACACATTATCACAATTAGTTTTTCAAAAATAGCCAAAGAAATCTAAAAATGACACCGATTCTTTCCCGGTCTGAATGGGTTAAAATGTGTCCCGTAAGGGATGAGCTGTGTCGAGGCAGCCAGACATGAAAATGAAACGATTCATTCATTCATTCAGGTGTGACTGTGACGTCAGTGGAGTGATCAACAACTTGGCAAAGGGCCGCTTCACCACGGCGGCCAAGCTGATGGTTCACCACGAGCGTCTGATGGCGGCGCTCAAACCGGTGATGGCGGCGGTTATCGACGAGGAGTGCCGGCGCCTCTGCCATCCGGCTCAAGGCTTCGTGCTGTGGAAGTCCTCTCCGGAGGAGCTGAAGCGTTTCTCCCTGGACGACCTCAGGGAGGATCTGGAGCAAATGGCGCCGTTTATGTTCTCGGTGATCTGCGCCGTCTCCGGGACGCAACGCAGCCACGCGTGTGCGGCCGCAGCCATCGCCCTTCGAGGGAGGGACAGCCACCTTTCGGCGTTTTCGTACTACATCGACCGCGTGCTGCGCCGCGGCGGCGCCAGAAAGGCGGTCTTCACGCGTCTAAGCAGGATGGGGATTAGCACCACATATCACAACGCCGTCCGTAAGCTACGCCTGGGACAATAACCGCAATACTGCCGATATGTGATGCATAAAGGTTTTTTATAAAAAAAAATATACTTAAGACAATACTCTTTCATTGCCACGGACGGGAATTCCCTACCGATTCTTTTTTGAATTGTTTTATAAAAGATGGTGCTGTTCTCTGTCACCCGAGTGATCACTTTCACTCTTAACTCATTCAGACCGGGAACACATCTCTGTAATTCTTTTGATTTCTTTGGGCTAATCAAAAATAGCAGATCTACAAGCTCATAGCGCCGAGTGCCGCGCTATGAGCTTGTAGATCTGCTATTTTTGAAAAATCGTGAAAATATTTTGCAAATCTTTGAATATATATTTTTTAAAGCAAACATTTGTAACTCAAATCTTTGCTTCTGGCGATTCTACAAAATGTCTTCTAAATCCTAACCATTTAAAAATAAAAATATCTGGCCGTGGACCCCCATCTCAAAACATTTTGTTCCATGGACCCCCAGAAGTTGTAACAGAGTTAAAAATGTTCCTTTAAAAAAAAAAATATTCAAAGATTTGCACAAATTTTCCACTATTTTTCAAAATATAGCAGATCTGCCGCGCTATGAGCTTGTAGATCTGCTATTTTTGAATAGCCAAAGATTTCCGCCTCCGTCCACTTCCTGTTTATTGGTGTCCTGGATCTTGAGTTGCCTTGTTTTGCCCTGGATTCAGCGAGACACCGTCGTTTCAACGTGCTCTAAGAAAGGAAGGCTCAGTGCAGGTTATATATATTTTTTTCTCTGGACGACGAACAGTGAGTGATCCCCTTTGTGTTTACGTACGGTCTGACAAGCCATCATAATGTATATAAATGTTCTGTGGCCAGTTGGGGAGGTGGGAACGACGTGCATCTTTGAAGGGAAGATGCTGTTTTCAGCCTGCCCTGCAACATGGAAAAATAAAAAGAAAGGGGGTGGGGGGGGGGGGGGGGGGTTAGGCTTTGCTGTATCATTTTGATAAAAGGTCTTCTATTTCATTTTTTTTTTTTGGGGGGGGGGGGGGGGGGCTCTGAATACTTGGGGGGGTTGGGCTAATTTTATTACTTTTTTTTAATAGATTTATTTTGGGACTTTGATACCTTTTGTCAATAGTACCTGTGGAGAGAGTCTTGGAATGACATGCCGCAAATCCATGGATCTCTACTCAGACTTCATGTGACCAGCATGTGATGTCAGTCACCTGTGATGGACGTCAGTCATCTATGACGTATCTATGACGTATGACTTCAAATTTGGGGGAATTGACCTCCTTTATAAAATTAAAGTGAAATATTTCAAAAAGTATGAAACATGATGTGTAAAGAAATGAGTTGAGATACTTGTTCTGTGATTAGCTCTGGGCAATCACACAGGCTGACCCTCCTAAAGACGGTTTAGCCTCCATGCCTTATTTCTATTTGAATAATCTAGAGAAAGTTACAGGAGTGCATATGGTGTGTGATATGACATGATGGAGAATCTGTCATGTCGGGGTACAAGGGAGGTGTGCAAGCGCTCCTAAAAGAAACCTTTCCGAGCGCAGTTTATGTACACTGCAATTCTCACTGGCTAAATGTAGTGCTTTGCACTGTAGCCAAAGCATCCCTGGATATTAGCAATACATATAATACATTGCCAGCTTTGTTTTTTCCCCCCCTTTTCTCTCTCATGTACATTACAGTATATCTGACTGGCGCAGTGATATGCTTGTGGTTCAAGAAAGTACAAAATACGTATTTGCCTGGCCTTACTCATAAAGAGATCCTGTGTCCGCAACTGGTCCGCCCACTTCACGCAGATAGCCACGCGAGACGCGAGACTATACAGATACGAGAAGTAAAGCGGAGATGGTGTGTCTTGCCAATGTCAGTGGGGAGAGTCTTGCTTTTTTTTCAAAGAAAAGTACCAAGTACCAAAGTAGAAATGATTTAATGACATGATAAACTACATGAACACACTGATGTAAATACATTTGATTACATAAGGCCTGTTGAAGACCCCTAACCTAGTGTAAAAATGATTTAAAATCTGAAATACATTTTACACCCATATCCTCAGACACATGTAGTGTCTGCTGATGGACACTAGATGGCGTCCAAACAGCAGTTTATTTTTTCCAGCCAATCGTAGCAACAACGTGAGACCAAAATACTATTATTTCCTGGAAGTCGCCTGGCGTCAGATGGTTCCATATAGTCCAGCAAGTAAGATTCCTGGTTTTCACCATGATGGCCCGGGTTCGACTCCCGGTATGGGAACTTAATAATACCATCATGATTTATGTGCGTGGGGATCTAATTTTAAACAAGATTAGTGCTTTTTGAGCCTTCCAGTTTAATAGACCTTGTATTATGAATATGTACGTCCTTGTACTGTTGTTCTCATGTCTTACTAAATAAAGTACATCAATCAATCAATCAATCAAGATGAAACTATGGGAGAAAGAAAAGCTGTTAGTCATGCTGTCATTCAGGCCTGGGCTGCGGCGTGGTGGTCCAGGCACCCTAGGCTGCAATGCCAGCGTGACACCGTGTTCGAGTCCTGAATCCCGATGACCTTTGCTGCATGTCTATATATTATTATTATTATTATTATTATTATTATTACCCATATTATTATCATTATTATTATTATTATTTTACTCAAGCACAATGAGAATAGATGGACTTTTACTTGTAACACAGGAGGCTATTTTTTTTTACATTATATTATATTTAAAAAGTTTATAATTGAATTAGTCCTACTGGTCATCACATATTGGATTATTAGCTCAGGAAGGTGACAGAAACAAAAATCTCATGAATTGAACTATTGATAATAAAAAAGGTATAATTTGTTTTATGGTGAACTATTCCTTTAATGGTTGTGTTCTCCTGAAGCTGAAGCCTTTTTTTTAACAAAGTGATAGAATGTGTTCTGTAGGTGGAGGTGTAACTCCACTAGGTACCAGTAGGTGGAACTATACTCCAGTGGTGGAAAGTAACTAAGTACATTTACTGTACTTAAGTACTATTTTGAGGTATTTATAGCCTACTTTACTTGAGTATTTCCAATTTCCAGTACTTTTACTTCTACTCCACTACATCTCAGGGGCAGATATTGTACTTTTACTCCACCACAATTATTTGAAAACTTTAGTTACTCGTTACTTTGCAGATATAATGTATAACATTCTAAAACATACATCAACCACTTTAGCCCTATTTTATACCATAGACTATTTTCAAACATTTTAGTACTTTTACTTTTTGTACTTTAAGTACATGTTGATACCAATAACGTTTACTCTAGTAAAGTTTGAATTCCGGACTTTTACTTAACAGAGTTAAGTCTACATTGCAGTATTGATACTTTTACTTCAGTAAAACATTTGAGTACTTTTCCCACCACTGCTATTACTCCAGTACATATCAGTATGTGTCATGGCTGCAGTATTTGTTGTGTATCTTTAACTGTAAGGTTGTGATGATGTCATAATTATGATCAAAAGGAAAGCTTGCATGTCCAAAACAAATAAAAAAAATAACCTTTGTTCCAATGAATCCAATGTAGTTATTAATTAGTCACAAGCTCGTTGTTAATTAATTTAATACAGTTTGCAAAAAGCACAGAGGTACAGTTATACAATGATGCTAAAATGATAACACAAAAGCCCTGAGGCCTTGTTTCCATTGTGGTCCTATGTATTCAATTAAAGTCACCTAAAGACATACTATACAATAAATCATCAATACTAGTCCAGTTGCAAATCGCAGACAGACAGACAGACAGACAGACAGACAGATAGACAGACAGACAGACAGACAGACAGACAGACAGGGGAATCATAAAATTGCTATAAGAAGGATCACATATCATTGCTGTCTGTCCAAAACCTTTTATTTGTTATTATTATTTTTTACTCAAGCATAAATGAGAATAGAGGGAGTTTTACTTGTAACAGAGTATAGGCTATGTTTATATTATTGCTGCTTTTACTTAAATAAAACGTTTATTATGTGTTTATAATAATTTAATTTAATTCAATATAATAAAAGGTTTGAGTAGGAGCTACTTCTTCCACCACTTGCCTTTTACTTTCTACTATCACAGGAAGAGTGTGTGTGTGTGTGTGTGTGTGTGTGTGTGTGTGTGTGTGTGTGTGTGTGTGTGTGTGTGTGTGTGTGTGTGTGTGTGCGCGCGCGTGTGTGTGTGTGTGTGTGTGTGTGTGTGTGTGTGTGTGTGTGTGTGTGTGTGTGTGTGTGTGCGTGTGTGTGCGCGTGCGCGCGTACGTGCGGATTGTGACTCCACACAGGTGCGGATGATGATCAGTGTTGATTGAAAACAAAGTGTCAATTCACTCTGCAGGTTGAACATCCGGTCTAAAACGGAAACGGTGTGTTCACGTTTATAATGTGTTGCACAGACCGGATCTAGTAGGCGGGGCTTTAGACCGGATGTGAATATGAATTTAAATTGGACGCAAGCGCCTGACGGCTGGTTCTTGACAGTTTGGTTTGAAACACGCCACGCAGCGCCACGCTGTTGAAGGTAAACTAATGTTTGATTTGATCCACCAATGTTTAACACACTTTATTTAATCATTCGAGGTGTTCTAGGACTGTGAATTATGATGACACCGAATGGACATTAATGTGAAATAGGCCTTTATAACCCGAGGGAGAAAATGCATCAAACAAACATTTGTTCCAAATAATCACAACTAAAGTGTCACCTTAAGTTTGAACCTTAAACCACACTCACGGTGTGGGGTTTGTAGATCTAACCACTGTGTGGGGGTTTGTAGATCTAACCCAGCCATAGATTCATGCGCGTTTATAATCTATATTAAACTTCAGCCTCGGATCAAGACGGTCAGGTATTTTATTTATATGGTCGATTCTGTTTGTGTGTACTTTTAACGGCTCGTAAATCTCCATTAATGTACCCAATCCAACACATAAAATGTTTTAACCCAAAGCCACGGATGTTACTCGACCATACGGGTCGTTTTTGTTCCGTAATATTTAGTCATATTTAATAAAGACGTGTTTTAATCCCGCGTGTGTCTGAACGCCGTTCTATTTCCTCGTTTACATGGAGTGTAATACCGGCGTTCACCTGTGGCAACAGCACCACTTCTCCAAATAGTGTTTTGTAGTTCTGTGTTTAAGGCTCGTGCGTCTCCATTTATGTATACATTCTAAATATAAAGTGATCATCTTAAAGCCACATATGTTATCCGTCCATACGGGTCTTTGGTGTCCTTATTATTTGATAAATGTAAAATGTAATTGCGTCTGTGAATGAACGTCGTTGTATTTCCTGCTTTACATGGGGTGTAATACCGGCGTTCGCCTGCGGCAACAGTGCCACCTTTTAGCTTTTCATTTGCTTTATTCCTTGCAAACACTATTTTGGGAGAAAGTGTTCAAGAATGTCATAGATAGGAGGATAATAATAATGAAACCTTTTTTTCATACTATTTCAAAACCTATATACATTTAAAAGCCATAGGAGAGATGACAATAAATAAAACATACATTTAAAAGCCTAAGCATAGGAGAGATGTAGCGAACACAAGTTGTAACACAAGTTAATAAATCGAGTCTTGATCCAAGGCTAATATGAAACCATAATATCGTCTCTATTGGGAGGAAACCTCATATGTCCAAAACTCCTACTTTTCAGGATTCAAGTAAAAAAATGGCAAAAGTAGCAGATCTACAAGCTCAAAACGTGGCGCTTTGAGCTTGTAAATCTGCTACTTTTGATGCTTTTGTGTGACTCTGTAGTATTTATGAATACTACATATGAATTTATGAAAAACACAAAAAGTTAGAATATGGAGGTTTCTGCCCGACAGCAATGAACATATAACATTAAAGCCTACATAAAAAACATGAGGAAAATATTATGTAGATTGTTTACAAAATCTTAATATTATATTCATTCTACAATATACAAAATGTGGGGGAAAAACAGATGTAATGTTGGTGTATATATGTGTTTTACAGGTTAATCATGTGACCTTGGCGTCCATGTGGTGACCTTCTGCAGAGTGGACTAAATCTACTTCATACAGTGAGTTAAAAACGCTGAGTCATGACTCCTAGCTATGACTCAGCGTTTGACTCACTGTATGAGTTCTTCAGTGAAGGTCCTGGATGGATGGAGATCATCAGGAGATAGCTGGTAATAGAGTGTCTGTAACTCAGGAAAAGGGTTCCGGAAGATGGAACCTCGATGGAGTCGACGCAGCAACGAGCCCTGAGAGCTGAAACGTATAACGGTGCCAACGAACGCTCTCCGTTGAGATACAAGGCGTACGGTGCTCGGGACGTGGTGTCATACAACCTACGCGGCTCTATTAATACCAGCTATCTTCAACCACGCGGTGGAAGACCTCACACGGTACGTACCTGGGTCACACCTGGCCAGTAGAAACTAGGGCTGTGTCACCGTGGGAAAAGTACTATTTTTTTTTAGTAAAAGTATCAATACTGCATTGTAGAAGTACTCTGTTACAAATAAAAGATCGAAATTCAAAATATTTTTTTTTAAACATTAGAAAGTCAAGTCGGGTAATATGGCATAACATTCTTTTTTTTTAAATATGTTTAATGCCAAACAAACACAATTAAAATTTTAAAAGCAATTATGTGTGGCAATCAGTGGTGGAAAGTAACTAAGTACATTTATTCAAGTATTTTACTTTACTGGAGTATTTCAAATTTTCAGTACTTTTACTTCTACTCCACTACATCTCAGAGGCAAATATTATACTTTTACTCCATTACAATTATTTGAAAACTTTAGTTACTTGTAGATTTTGATTATTATTACAGAACATGCATTAACCACTTCAGCCCTATATACATTTCGGCCATTTGAAAATGGCCGATCTACAAGCTCACAATACGTCGCGATGCGACGCATTGTGAGCTTGTAGATCGGCTATTTTCAAAGGATTTTTTTGTTACATTTTATACATTTGAAAACTTGTAAAATGGGACATTCTGCACAATGAGTACTTTCTACCTTTGGTACTTTAAGTACGTTTTGATACCAATACTTTTGTACTTTTACTCAAATAAATTTTGTATTCCGGACTTTCACTTGTAACAGAGTATTTCTACATTGCAGTATTGATACATTTACTTAAGTAAACAATTTGAGTACTTTTCCCACCACTGGTCACCATGACAACCTCTAAGTTGATGATTCATAGTCGTACAAATTATTGCGAATAACGATTAATTGTGTTGGACGTTGATGAACATTGGAACATGTGAATGCACATTTTATTTCTTTTTGACTTCTACACCTCGTAAACAAAGGTTGCACAAGGAAGATATGACAAATAATATACATCATTTGATTACTTTTATACTTTTTAAAAAAATACATTAAAGGGATAGTTCACCCCCAAAATGACTTTTTTTCCCCCCCTATGTATTAGTCACCTCATGGAGACTTGAATTCATGGATATGTTTTTAGTTTTTGTCTCATTCCTAAGACAATAATATGATGACCGGCAGCGGTTCCGGTAGGAGACGCAAAGAGTCTCCTTTGGTGTCTCCTGCCGGAACCGCTGCCTACCGGAACCGCTGGTCATCAAATTATTGGTTTAGGAATGTGACAGAAATTAAACGATATCCATGAATTCATGTTTCCACGGGGTGACTAATCATAGATTATTTTGGGTGAACTATCCCTTTAACAGTGGAATTAGCCGAGTGGAAATAGCCGATCTACCAGCTTAAGTTTAATGTGACACGTTTTAAGCTGGTAGTTCTGCTATTTCCACTATTTAAAAAAAAACTGTTTGCAAATATATGAACATTTTCAACATGGTAATGGTCATGACGATTATGCAAAACATCATTCTCAAAGAATAGGGTTGATACTCATTGTAACTGATGGGTGATAACAAGCCCTGGGGGTTATCAGACCACACTTTGACAACCGCTGGTCTAACGCCAAACGGTTGGAGACTGGCAGAGAGCTGAACCAGAGTGTCTGTGGTTGTTTTCACTCCAAATTCCAACTCAACATTCTGCCTCCTCCAGTGTTATGTAGAAATTGGTGACCTGACAAAAGATGTCCATCTTGTGGACTTCACATAATGTCAAACACCCAAAGTGAATCACTGCTTGTTATTGGTTTATGAACAGAGTTGCTCCGTTAATAAACAAAACAGTGGTTATTTACATTTGGACATTTATGTTTGTGGGAAGTCCACGAGATGGTCGCAGTTTTCTGAAGGTCACCAATTTCACTGTAACTAATGAAGGCTCTGTTCCAAATGGCCCCCTACGGGTGTGTAACTCTGTGTGTACAAATGGAAACACATTTCAGGTCCATTTGGTTCCATGTGTACACTCTCAGAGTTATGGGGGTCCTTGAAATTAAAAGGTTTGAGAACCACTGTGCTACACTAAATGGAACAGAGCCCTTCATTAGCATCATTGGGAACACATGTGAAGGAAGTAAGGAAGAGGCCCAATCCTTGGCCATATGCATTTGGGGGTCTTTGATATGAAAACTTTTCAGAGCCACTGTCTTTAGTTGTGAGTTTCTGAAACTGGAGGAAATGCTAAGCATTGTAGACTTAGTTGAGAATGGCGTTTGATACAGGAATAGTGGGCACCTGTTTGTTAAATTGTTAAGTTTCTTTCTTAAATTGATAGTTCACCCCCAAAATAACTTTTGGTCTCCGCCAGGCCGAAAGGCATGGCGAGAGAGTATGTTTTGCACCCTGTCCGCCTGTCCGTCTGTCCGCGAGCAGGTAATCTCCGGCACGTTGGCCTGATCGCAGCGAAACTTTGCACACTCTTTTGTGTCTCCTACCGGAACCGCTGTCTACCGGTCCGCCGGTCATCAAATTATTGGCTTTGGAAAAAACAAAAAATATCCATTCATTCAGTCTCCATGGGGTGACTAATCCATAGATTATTTGTTTTGGGTGAACTATCCCTTTAAGTGATGTAAAGTATACATGATGTGAACATGTACGGTACATCATTATCAGATCTAAATGTACCTTCAACTTATTGTTTTATGCCCACAATGGCGACAGGTTTTGTAGAAATAGGCTTCAACTGTCGAATGTTCAAGCATCTTCAAATCATGTAAACTTTAATTACTTTGTTACTTTGAGGAAAAGAAATGGCCAATTACACATTGAAGTGCCCACTTTTCCCAGGTGCCCACTCTTCTGGTTACAAAATCGCTAATTCTTTGAGGTAATCGCAATTATTTTGCATAAAATCGTCATAATCGTTTCCATGTTGAGAAAACGTTTGTGTATTTTCAAACATGTTCATAAAATGGAGGAAATAGCCGATCTACAAGTTCACAACGCATCGCGACGCGTTGTGAGCTTGTAGATCGGCCATTTCCATTTTTTTTTTTAAACATTAGAAAGTCAAGTCAGGTAATATGGCATTCAATTAATCTTAAGTTATTTGTCATATCTGCCCTGTTTACGAAGCCTAAAAGGCAGACATAAAAAACACACAATTGGATCGTTAATCGCAATTATGTGTGACAATTAATCAAGTAAAATGTCATAATGTGACACAGCCCGGTCAGTGACCAGCTTATGGCTCTACAGACCATCATAGCTTCCAAAATGTCACCCTGTAGGGCCGGCACAACTCAACCTTTTTGTTTTCTTTTTTTTTTGTCTATACAGAACATGAAGATGACAAGAAGAAGACGTCTGTGAGGTAGGAACTCTTATGCTGCTGCTGCTTGCTGTGTCAGTGCAGTGAAGATGTCAGGAAGGTAGGAACCTTTAGATTTCAGCTGCTGCTTGTTAAGGGGGCTACATGCTACCGTACCATGTATGTCGTCATTCGTGTCGTCTATCGTTTCACGTCATTTGTGGATAAAGCTTTGTCATCTCGGTCCACATCACATACGACCATATGTGGTTGTAACTTCTCCTCTTTTCTCTTTATTCTTTGCTTTAATAAAGCAATAACAAAAGTATTTGTTTTTATTTACTAATGTGTCTGAGCTATTGAGTTTCTTGTGTCTCAGAAAAACACTTTCTTATTTCGTTCTTCTTGCCTCTCTATTGCACTAGTTCTTCACTAGTGGTTTGTGTGTGTACAAATGTATGTGATGTGGAGGTATGTGATTTATGTCTGGTATCATTATGGTAGCATGTAGCCCCATTAACACTGTGTTTACAGCCATCTATGCTGTACGTCTGTGCAAACCAGTGGTGGAAAAAGTACTCAAATGTTTTACTTAAGTAAAAGTATCAATATTGTAATGTAGAAATACTCAAGTACAAGTCTGGTATTCAGAATTTACTTAAGTAAAAGTACAAAAGTATTGACATCAAAATATACATAAAGTATCAAAAGTAAAAGTACTCATTATGCAGAATGTCCCATTTCAAGTCTTCGAAATGTATAAAAATCTTTTGAAAATAGCAGATCTACAAGCTCACAACGCGTCGCATCGTGACGAGTTGTGAGCTTGTAGATCGTCTATTTTCAAATAGCTGAAAGTACAGTACTTTAGTAAATGTACTTAGTTACTTTCCACCACTGGTGCAAACTAACAGAGAAAGCAAATGATGTCAGTTGTGTCATTTGCTTCTTTCTTAGTGTTTTTTTTTTCATTTGCTGTTTGAGTTGTGGCTGCTGTTGAAGGTAAGTGATAGTAGTGACACGGTCTATCATTGGTTGTTGGGAAGAAACCTTACATCTCCATATTTACATTTTTTTTTGTAAAAACATTTTTTTACTTCAGTCATACTACAGTGTCGCACACTAAAGCAGTACAAACAGCCGATCTACAAGCTCACAACGCAACGATCATGATAATTACATTGGATCCATTGGAGCACAGGTTATTTTTTGTGTCCATTTCTTGAAAAGTAACAGTTTTGGACATACACGGTTTCTGCCTGACCTCCATACTTTAACTTCCCCTCTTTTATCTTCATTATTTGCTTTAATAAAGTTATTCGTTTTTTGTTTTTGTGTGTCTTTGAGTACTCAGAATAACAGTCTTATAAAGTCTATTTCTTATGTCTTTCTTCATGCCTGTCTATTGCACTAGTTCTTCACTAGTGGTTTTTGTGTGTACAAATGGAACCAAATGGACCCGTCACTGGTCCATTTGGTTCCATTTGTAGTACTGACAGTATACGTACTGTATACCAGTCTGTTTATGTAATGACAGGGTACAGTATATGTAGGCCTACGCTAAGCTGTATAATATAGTGACAGGGTACAGTATATGTATTCTAGGTTGTATAATATAGTGACAGGGTATAGTATATGTGGCTCTTGGTCACATAGCAAACTCACATAGTTAAACCTATTTGTGCTTTATCTATTTTTGATAAAGTTAAAAATATAGCTTTTTTTGCCCTGTCATAGTATCAACTAAACATTTATTAGCTTTAACCGTAAAATTTGCACTATCAGCGTCGTTCGCGTAGCGCCGCTTGCGTTGCGTCATTTAACGGGTGGCGGGCCAGCGGTTTGCGTCGTTTGCGTTCAATGCCCGTCATTCGTGAAGAATAAGTAAGAAGGGACTGGACCAGTGTTTTTTATTATTGGGTCACGGCCAGCGTTTGTGTGATTTGACTCGTAGCATTTCGCGTCATTTGCGTTAAGTAATTTGATTTGCGTCGCGTCTCAGGATTTCACGTCACATCCGTGCAGGTAAGTCTTCATCACGTCAGCCCACATCACATAAGTCCATGGTGTAGCGTAGTGTAGTATGTGATGTGGATTGATGTGATGTATGTGTTGTCATTTCACAACACATGCGGGTAAACCTTCATTACATTTGATTTGCGTCATGTCTTATGATTTCACGTCGCTTCCGTCATATGCAGGTAAGTCTTCATCACGTCAGCCCACATCACATATGACCGTACAGGGGCCGTATGTGATGTGGATTGATGTGATGTATGTGTTGTGTTGTGTCATTTCACAACATATGCGGGTAAAACTTCATCACGTTAGTCCACGTCACATATGAACATATGTGGAGGTATGTGATGCATGTCGTCCTTTACGTCGTGTGTCGTTTCACGTAATGTGATTCGCGTTGTACAGTTTCAGGTTATTTGCGAGTAAAGCTTCATCACGTCAGGCCACATCACATTACTGGTCGTATGTGATGTGGATTTATGTGATTTTGTGATTATTTCACGACATTTTTTTTCTTTTAGGCGAGGTACACGCCGTTGTTTACAGTAGGTCAGAACAGGAAGAGATGTAGGGCCATCATTCATATCATATGCATTTAATGACTTTGGTTATTCCTGTTACTTGTGTTGTATGTTGTGTATTAATGTTATTCATAGTGTTGTATGTTGTTTACTAATGTCATTCATAGTGTTGTATGTTGTGTACTAATGTCATTCATGCTGTTGCTGTATTGCTGACAAATATTGGCACAATTGATTTTGCGTTGCGTCATTTGCGTTAAAGCTTAATCACGCCAATCCACATCACATATGACCAGTATGTGATGTGAAGGTGTGTGACGGATGTCGGCATGTGCATCACGTATAGTTACTCGTTATTTGTGCCGTCATTTGCGAGTAAAGCTTCATCACGTCAATCCACATCACATAATAATAATAATATAATAATATAATATAAACGATACATACAACCATATGACCAGTATGTGATGTGGACTTCGTTTCACGTTATTTGCGGACAATGCTCGTCATTTGGCAGGAGAATAATGAAGAAAATGGACTGATGCTGGACTGAGACTGATGCAGAGAACATGAAGCAAAGAATGCTGCTGCCATTGCGTCATATGCGCCTCGTATAATTTATGTCAATCGTCCACAAATGATGTAAATTATACGAGTCTCTATCTCTCTCTCTCTCTGTCTCTCTATCCCTCTCATCTCTCTCTCTCCCCCTGGTGAGTAGGTTGGTGAATGTAATGCACATTACAAAGTGCTTTGGTTAAAGGTACTGTAGATAAATGCACCATTTAAATTGTAAACTTTGAATTGAACTCATAGGCATCAGCTAGCAGACACTGTAAGAGGCAGTTCAGTCACTGTAGACTGTATTACTTCTGGAAAATAAAATGAACATTAGTCATAACTGTGATTGCGTTCTAAACATTAGTCATAACTGTGATTGCATTCTAAACATTACAGTCATAACTGTGTGATTGCATTCTAAACATGTCATAACTGTGTGATTGCATTCTAAACATGTGTCATAACTGTGTGATTGCATTCTAAACATGTGTCATAACTGTGTGATTGCATTCTAAATATTACAGTCATAACTGTGTGATTGCATTCTAAACATGTGTCATAACTGTGTGATTGCATTCTAAACATGTGTCATAACTGTGTGATTGCATTCTAAACATGTGTCATAACTGTGTTGCATTCTAAACATTAGTCATAACTGATGTCAATCAAAATCTGTAAGCTCTATATTTAACAGCTACCAGGCATTGTGCCACTGCAGAGGTTCCCAAACCTTATAGCTCAGGACCCAAACTAGTGAAAATAATAAGATTTGCCAGCTCACAACGAGCATGTAAATCTATTTTCACAACCTCTTTTTTTGTTGTTTCTAATTTATTGCTTAGATTTGTTTTCACGAAATAGCACATGTTCTATTTTTGCTTGCTGCTTATATGTACTTTTAATTCATTTTAATTTTACTATTTGACCCCAGGAAGAATAGTCACTAATGAATCTGGATCTGAAATTAACAATAAACAAACAATGGCAAAAACACACTGGGATGTAAACATTCCAGTGTAAGGATTATCATAACGTTTTAGCTCGAGACCCAAAAGACGTGTGATGTCTCCCTGGGACCTAGTGACAATAGCAGATCTACAAGCTTGGCTTGTAGATCTGCTATTTCCACTATTATTTTAAATGGAATTTCTTTGATTTTAGTTTTTAAATGTATCTGTTCTTTTGAAACATGAGAACTTTTTACTTCTCTAAATGTTTTATTTTATTCATGTAAAAAAATAATAGGATACTAAAAGGAAAGAGGAATATTTACTGACTGATCTCAAAAACAAATTAAAACTGGCAGAAATAAAGACTCACTCCATAAAAATCTTAAGGAAAACTCCTTAGACAGAGACTAAGAAAACATATTTTTATTTTATTTTTTCCATGTTCATAAAGTTCTCCAAGTGCTCAAAGTGAAAAGTGCAGCAACACACATTTAGGTCATAGGACCATCGTCAGTGCTATATCATCAGATACAATCATTTGCGGTTAAAGCTTCATCACGTCAGTCCACATCACATAATGACCGTAGTGTAGTGTAGTGTAGTATGTGATGTGGATTTATGTGTTGTCATTTGTGGGTAAAGCTTCATTATTCACGCCGGTCAGTAGGCGAGGCACTGACGATGGTCCTTTGACCCAAACGTTTGCTGCTGCACTTTTCACTTTTAGCACTTGGAGCTCTTTATGAGCATGAAAAAATAAAGCACTAATTTATTTTCTTAGTCTCTGTCTAAGGAGTTTTCCTTAAGGTTTTTGTGGAGTGAGTCTTTTCTTCTACCGGTTTCCTTTTGTATAAAGATGTTAACATGGCTTCACATTTATGGTCTGTAAATGATTATATTACAATTGTCTAAATGTTTTTGGTTGGAGGAGTCAAGATTGTATTTCACACTAGCAAGTTCTGTGGATATTTTAGTTTTTTTGATAAAAATATGATGTATTGTTTACCTGATGATTAAATGCATTATCAGGTTACATTATCAAAATCCACAGAGCTTTAAAAAAAAAGTGAATAAAAGTTTTTCCTTTAAAAATTATCTTAATTGTGAAACTTAATTACATTTTGCTCATGTACAGAGCGTTAATCGGTAGTGTTATGTCTTCATCTGCCGTAGTTGTAGATCTTTGAAATGTGTAAATCGGTGCTTCTCAACCTTATTCTGGATCTGACCACTTAACATGGCAGCCGTGTTAAGTGGACAGATAGGTGGGCCTTTTCAGAGCATGCTTTAATGACTAATCAATCCATTGGAACTAACTTATTTATTTGGCATCACTTTTTTATATTAAATCTTAATGTTTTTGCCAATTACTTGGGCGGAGAATCACTGGTTTAAATTTCAACTAAATGTAAGTTGTATGTTAAACAAATGAAGAAAATAAATAAATGTTTGCTAATATTTTTTCCCCTACTTTTATGGAATTGCTTTTTTTTAAATTTACTTTATGAAATGTGTTTGAGCTTGTTAGCTTGTAGATATTCACTCTTGGAGATTTTCACTCCGTTTTATTTTCTCTATGGAATTTCTTATTTAGCGTTTTCTTAAAATACATTCTTTTGAATGTTTGGTTATTTTCGTGACATTGCCGACATAGATCTGCTATTTTCACTTTTCATAATGTTTTTGGGACAGCAACAATATTCCAATATGTCATATCTGCTCTGTGCAGAACAAACGGATATCATTTTCAAATGTATTTAATAAATTACAATGTTCAATGAACTGTAATCCACGGCCAATTACCTGCTGGAAGCTTTGAATACTTTATTAACAGGTCGGGGGGGGGGTCTTTATTTACTCATTACCAAGAAAATGTGTCCACGACCCACAATTGAGTCCCGACCCATAACTTGGGAAACAGCGGACCAGGGTCCATTTGTTGCCTTAAATGTATGAGGTTCTTTTGAAATATGAGAACTTTTTATTTCTGTAAATGTTTTATTTTAGAAATTGTAGGAAACTAAAAGGAAAGAGGAATATTTACTGACCGTAGCTGGTATCAAAAACAAAGGAAAACTGGCAGAAATAAAGACTCACTCCATAAAAATCTTAAGGAAAACTCCTTAGACAGAGACTAAGAAAACATATTTTTATTTTATTTTTTCCATGTTGATAAAGTTCTCCCAAGTGCTCAAAGTGAAAAGTGCAGCAACACACATTTAGGTCATAGGACCATCGTCAGTGCTATATCATCAGATACAATCATTTGCGGTTAAAGCTTCATCACGTCAGTCCACATCACATAATGACCGTAGTGTAGTATGTGATGTGGATTTATGTGTTGTCATTTGTGGATAAAGCTTCATTATTCATGCCGGTCAGTAGGCGAGGCACTGACGATGGTCCTTTGACCTAAACGTTTGCTGCTGCACTTTTCACTTTTAGCACTTGGAGCTCTTTATGAGCATGAAAAAATAAAGCACTAATTTATTTTCTTAGTCTCTGTCTAAGGAGTTTTCCTTAAGGTTTTTGTGGAGTGAGTCTTTTCTTCTACCGGTTTTCCTTTTGTATAAAGATGTTAACATGGCTTCACATTTATGGTCTGTAAATGATTATATTATTACAATTGTCTAAATGTTTTTGGTTGGAGGAGTCAAGATTGTATTTCATACTTGCAAGTTCTGTGGATATTTTAGTTTTTTTGATAAAAATGTGATGTATTGTTTACCTGATGATTAAATGCATTATCAGGTTACATTATCAAAATCCACAGAGCTTTAAAAAAAGTGAATAAAATAGTTTTCTTAATTGTGAAACTTAATTACATTTTGCTCATGTACAGAGCGTTAATCGGTAGTGTTATGTCTTCATCTGCCGTAGTTGTAGATCTTTGAAATGTGTAAATCAGTGCTTCTCAGCCTTATTCTGGATCTGACCACTTAACATGGCAGCCGTGTTAAGTGGACAGATAGGTGGGCCTTTTCAGAGCATGCTTTAATGACCAATCAATCCATTGGAACTAACTTATTTATTTGGCATCACTTTTTTATATTAAATCTTAATGTTTTTGCCAATTACTTGGGCGGAGAATCACTGGTTAAAATTTTAACTAAATGTAAGTTGTATGTTAAACAAATGAAGAAAATAAATAAATGTTTGCTAATATTTTTTTCCCTACTTTTATGGAATTGCTTTTTTTTTAATTTACTTTATGAAATGTGTTTGCGCTTGTGAGCTTGTAGATATTCACTCTTGGAGATTTTCACTCCGTTTTATTTTCTCTATGGAATTTCTTATTTAGCATTTTCTTAAAATACATTCTTTTGAATGTTTGATTATTTTCGTGACATTGCCGACATAGATCGGCTATTTTCACTTTTCATAATGTTTTTGGGACAGCAACAATATTCCAATATGTCATATCTGCTCTGTGCAGAACAAACGGATATCATTTTCAAATGTATTTAATAAATTACAATGTTCAATGAACTGTAATCCACGGCCAATTACCTGCTGGAAGCTTTGAATACTTTATTAACAGGTTGGGGGGGGGTCTTTATTTACTCATGACCCAAGAAAATGTGTCCACGACCCACTATTGAGTCCCGACCCATAACTTGGGAAACAGCGGACCAGGGTCCATTTGTTGCCTTAAATGTATGAGGTTCTTTTGAAATATGAGAACTTTTTATTTCTGTAAATGTTTTATTTTATTTTAGAAATTGTAGGAAACTAAAAGGAAAGAGGAATATTTACTGACCGTAGCTGGTATCAAAAACAAAGGAAAACTGGCAGAAATAAAGACTCACTCCATAAAAATCTTAAGGAAAACTCCTTAGACAGAGACTAAGAAAACATATTTTTATTTTATTTTTTCCATGTTCATAAAGTTCTCCAAGTGCTCAAAGTGAAAAGTGCAGCAACACACATTTAGGTCATAGGACCATCGTCAGTGCTATATCATCAGATACAATCATTTGCGGTTAAAGCTTCATCACGTCAGTCCACATCACATAATGACCGTAGTGTAGTGTAGTGTAGTATGTGATGTGGATTTATGTGTTGTCATTTGTGGGTAAAGCTTCATTATTCACGCCGGTCAGTAGGCGAGGCACTGACGATGGTCCTTTGACCCAAACGTTTGCTGCTGCACTTTTTACTTTTAGCACTTGGAGCTCTTTATGAGCATGAAAAAATAAAACACTAATTTATTTTCTTAGTCTGTCTAAGGAGTTTTCCTTAAGGTTTTTGTGGAGTGAGTCTTTTCTTCTACCGGTTTTCCTTTTGTATAAAGATGTTAACATGGCTACCCAGTTATGGTCTGTAAAGGATTGAATTATTACAATTTTTTTTTTTAATGGTTGGAGTCGAGATTTTATTTCACACTTGTAAGTTCTGTGGACATTTTAGTTTTTTGATAAAATTATGATCTATATCTTGTTTACCTGATTAAAAGCATTATCAGGTTTTTATTAAAACAATGTCCACAGAGCTTTAAAAAAGTGAATAAAATATAGTTCCTCTAAAAATGATAATTGTGAAACTTAATTAAATGTTGCTCATGTACAAAGGGTTAATGGATAGGGTTATGTTTTCATCTGCCGTAGTTGTAGATCTTTGAAATGTGTAAATCAGTGGTTCTCAACCTTATTCTGGATCTGAAAAGGCCCTCCCATCTGTCCACTTAACACGGCTGCCATGTTAAGTGGACAGATGGGAGGGCCTTTTCAGAGCCTGCTTTAAAGACCAATCAATCCATTGGAACTAACTTAGTATACTAAGTTATTTATTTGGTATCACTTTTTTATATTCAATCTTAATGTTTTTGCCAATTATTTAGGCATAGAACCACTGGTTTAAATTTCAACTAAATGTAAGTTGTATGTTAAACACATGAGAAATAAATGAATGCTAATAGATGTTCACTCTATTTTCTCTTTCTGGAATTTCTTATTTAGCATTTTCTTAAACTACATTCTTTTGATTTTTTTTGGATTATTTTCGTGACATTGATCTTGTAGATCGGCTATTTTCACTTTTTTTAATGTTTTTTGGACGTCAACAATATTCCAATATATCATATCTGCTCCATGCAGAACAAACCGATGTCATTTTCAAATGTGTTTAATACATTACAATGTTCAAAGAACTGTAATCCACCGGCCAATCACCTGCTGGAAGCTTTGATTGAATACTTTATTAACAGGTTGGGGGGGAGGGGTTATTTACTTGTGACCCAAGAAAATGTGTCCACGACCCACTATTGAGTCCCGACCCATAACTTGGGAAACAGTGGACCAGGGTCCATTTGGTTCCATTTGTTGCCTTAAATATATTGCCTTGAAAAATGTAAACTTTTTATTTCTGTAAATGTTTTATTTTTATGTTTTAATTGTAGGAAACTAAAACGAAAGAGGAATATTTACTGACTGTAGCTGGTTTAAAAAACAAAGCAAAACTGGCAGAAAAAAGACTCCTCCACAAACTCCTTAGACGGAGACCAAGAAAAGCTTTTTTTATTTTATTTGTTTCATGTTCATAAAGTGCTCCAAGTGCTCAAAGTGAAAAGTGCAGCAGCAAACATTTAGGTCATAGGACCATCGTCAGTGCTATATCATCAGATCTAATCATTTGCGGTTAAAGCTTCATTACGTCAGTCCACATCACATATGACTATAGTGTATGTGTGGTGTAGTGTAGTGTAGTATGTGATGTGGACTTATGTCTCGTATCATTTCGCGTAATTTGATTTGCGTCTCGTCTTACTTCGCGTAATTTGATTTGCGTCTCGTCTTATAATTTCTCGTCAGTCATTTGCAGGTAAGTCTTCATCACGTCAGTCCACATAACATATGACCATAGGCGCTGTATGTGATGTGGATTTATGTGTTGTCATTTGCGGGTGAAGCTTCATTATTCACGCCGGTCAATAGGCGAGGCACTGACGATGGTCCTTTTGACCCAAACGTTTTCTGCTGCACTTTTCACTTTTAGCACTTGGAGCTCTTTATGAGCATGACAAAATAAAACAACAATTTATTTTCTTAGTCTCTGTCTAAGGAGTTTTCCTTAAGTTGTTTGTGGAGTGAAAACATGGCTACCTATTTATGGTCTGTTCATGAATTTTCCATGGCCAGTCATTTGGGATCAATATAAGTAAGACAAAAGGCTGTTATTTTAGTCAGAACTTGTCCTTTAACATGTCAGCCGTGTTAAAGGTTTAATGACATTCACTTTTACACCACATTCAAAGTCTTTGTCCTGGTCCTTCAAAAGTGTACAAAAAGTTTTAAGTGAAAATTCCATTCCAGTGATCCATGGCAGGTGTTTTTCTCTCACATTTCTAAAGCCTTTTCAACTGCAATGAAAAAAGAAATCTTTGCCTGCGGGTGTCGCTGGTGAGGGATTTTGCCTGTCAATCATCTCCTCTGCTCCGCCCCCCCCAAAGGAAAGGATAGGGGAGGGGAGGGGCGAGGAGGAGAGTGGGCGGGATTAATCGACTGTGACCTCACTGTCGAAGGGCCAAGCTCAGATTACTTTTCAGCCTAATTATTCAGAAAACCCCAGACCACAGAAAATCCACTGAATGTTCAAAGTTCAGGTTTTTTGGGTGTAATTGAGGTCATAAAACCCCAAATAAAACATTGAAAATAAAAAAAGTGAAAATGAATGTCATGATACCTTTAACATGGCAGCCGTGTTAAGTGGTTAAACTAAATTGGTAAATGGATGAACTGTGACGGGATAGATGAGGGAGGTCAGCAAGAGTTTTGTTGCAAATATTAATTTTAATATATGTTAGTTTATTGTATCTATCTGTATTTTGTTAGTTTTTTTTTGTTTTTTATTGTTGTACTGTTAGGTAATTATTGACATGTATTTTGTGCTATTGTTTCCCTGTTTTCTTCTTGGTCGTCATGACTTCATAGGCCTGTCAAAATTACATAATAGCATTAGTCTTTGATGGATAATATCATTGGAAATTATGTAATATTTGCACAAAAAAATGTTGTAATGTACGTTTTGTTTACTTTTAACTTCCAATTTCTGTATTTTAATGTGATGTTTTTATTTAAATTGTATTTATTTTTTTAATAAAAGGCGCTATATCACTAAACATTACCGTATCTAATCTCAATAGGCTCATTATCTGTAACTGTGCAGCTGTGCTGCTTCAGGAATTCTGTGACCAACAGCGTAATGCTCTGCAGCAGCAGTAAAAGTACTCATTATGCAGAATGTCCCATTTCAAGTTTTCAAATGTATGAAAATCATTTGAAAATGGCAGATCTACAAGCTCACAATGCGTCGCGATGCGTCACATTTTGAGCTTGTAGATCTGCCATTTTCAAATAGACAGTTTAAATGGGGTTAATGTTTATATGTTTTGTAGTAATCAAAATCTACAAGTAGAGTACAAGTAATAGTACTGAAAATTGGAAATACTATTGGAAAGTAAAAAATACCTCAGATGCTGGGTTCATTTGTTGACCTGGCATCCTATAGTTTCTATGTACAGATTATTCTTTTTTATTATACTGTTTAGACTGATGCTAGGTTCTTGGTTTACGTGTGATCCTAGTTTACTGAGACACTACACTGTCTCTGCATTCTATGTATGTGTTTACCTTGTTTATTGTAAGTCACTCTGGATAAAGACTAGGCCTATAGATGAATATCTACATTGTAAATTGTGAAGTGACCTTACTGTTGAAATGTAAATGTGTGAATGGTACCATATGATTGTAAATGACGACAAAACAAAGGCTCTGGTGTGGTTCTCCTGGTTTACCGGGACGGGGTTCAATTCCCTGCAGTGCCCTACTCATAGTGTTGTATTTACCCTTTATATGGTCTGTTTTATTTATGTACATAGTGTTGTATTTACCCTTACATGGTTTAGGTTTTATTCTTTGTTCTTAGTGTTGTATTTACCCTTACGTGGTTTATTTTATTTATGTTCATAGTGTTGTATTTACCCTTACATGGTTTATGTTTTATTCTTTATGTTCATTGTGTTGTATTTACCCTTACATGGTTTATGTTTTATTCATGTTCATTGTGTTGTATTTACCCTTACATGGTTTATGTTTTATTCATGTTCATTGTGTTGTATTTACCCTTACATGGTTTATGTTTTATTCTGTATGTTCATTGTGTTGTATTTACCCTTACATGGTTTGTTTTATTTTTATATTCATTGTGTTGTATTTACCTGGTTTATTCTTTATGTTCATTGTGTAGGGTTGGGATCCTTCATTATAATTGTTGATGACCAAATGGACCATTACAGGTCTAACTCTTTAGTGTACAAATGGAACCAAATGGACCCGTTATGGTGGTCCTTGAAATGTAAAAGTTTGAGGACCACTGAAGTCCACACACCAGCTCTGACAGTGTGATGGATACGGTTCCACATGCTAATGCAGCTACAAACACCCTGCAGCTCTTAGCCTGTCTCAAAGTGGGGTCCGGGGACCCCCAGGGGTCCATGGGGGGATTTCAGGGGGTCCCCAGCTAAAGTAGTTAATGTAGCATCATAAACATTTTAACCACTGAGGAACGTGTACGGAAGCAGCCTTCCCCCTCCATTGGCGCTCCCATATAATGGGAATTCAATACCCATATAACAATGCATTCATTACCCATAATTCTAGCTTCACATGTGTACTTTTTATAGAATGTCATATCAGAAGACCGGGCTTCGCAGTGTAAAGAATAGTTATACCCATCCAGTCAGAGCTCCTATGTCTTGAAGGACCCTATGTCCGTCCCGGATAGAGCGAGCTCTGAAAGCAGAGGTGCCTCCTCTGACCGAAAGGAGCCTTTTAGGGAAGTGTGTTGTTAGGATTCTGTTCTAACATTAATCGAGAGTTGATTCCAAGTCCTTGGAATCTAGAAGCGAATAATAGTTGCCCATCCCGCATTCTAATTTTGACTCTTGCCTTGAAGACGACTGTGTCCGCCAGGATATGACTCTTGTCTGGAAGGGTATAACTATTCTCCATGCTGCACGGCTGTCTTCTGATATGACATTCTATAAAAAGTGCGAATGTGAAGCTAGACTTCTGGTCATTAAATTCATGCAATAATAATGCTGAAGTCGCAAAGACGGCTAATTTAATTAATTTAATTTAATTAATCAGGAATAAAAAGTACAAGTAGTACTAACTACAATTATTAGAGTAAACAATAATAAATCATGGTTATCGATTTATAGAAGTACAAGAAAACTAAAAAGTTTCAGTTCTGAATACATCTGACTTTAGAGTTTGGTAATCTATATAAAGAAGTACAATTAACTAAACAAGTTCTGAATACTTAACTTTAATACAAACGTTTTAGGTAAATGATTGCCTGAAAAGTTTTGAGTACTGGAACACTGTATAAATGAAACTGATAAATGGGTACTCTCTCCTGATTGGCTGAGTTTTTGTCACCTACCTGAACATATATTTTCTGTTTATTAAAGAGCTGGAGAGACATGGAGATGTTATTGAACAAACACAAGTTGAAAATAACTTTATACTTAACTTTTTATTCTGGGGGAAACATTCGTCAAAAATAGCAGATGTACAAGGCTACAAGCTCGTAACGTTGTGAAATTGTAGATCTGCTATTTTTCGCGAAGATCTACAACATGCACACACACAACATGTCCCCCCCCCAGCCCCTCCATCTTCTACTGCCCCGATTTAATTTGTTGTTTCTGGTTTATTATTGTTGTTGAAGGCAACTGTTCAGCTCATCACATTAAGACTTATTTAAGGCAACCACCACCATTGTATTGTGAAGTAATTGCAGTATTAGTCTGTAGTAAATTCTGTGATCAGTGTTGCCATGTCTGCTTATATAAGTGACTTTGGGCTTGGTTGTTTGCAAAGTGGCTTATAAATAGTGGTGGTTGTCGTTTTTTGGGCTTGCTTCTAAAGTGTAGTTGCTTATTTGGCCTTCCTTCCTAAATGTTGTTTAAACCAGTGGTTCTCAAACTTGTCACTTTAGAGAATATAGTCTGTTTACAGACTTTATCTTCAACCTGTAAATAAGTCAAGAAGCAAAAGACACTGGTATGGAACTCCTGGTTTACTAGGATGGGGTTCAATAGGATGGGGTTCAATTCCCTGCGGTGTCTGCTGATTGCAGGTTAAGTGTAGAAAGCAAAGTAATATAGTTTTTTCAGTTCCAGGAATTAGTCAGAGTATTATAGTTTTGGAAAAAAAAACATTAATGCCCTGAGTATTAATGGTTTCAAAAAACCATTACATACTCTGGACATGACTAATTCCTGGAACTGGAAAAAAAACAATAATACTCGGGGCATGACTAATTCCTGGAACTTTTTTCCAGTTCCAGGAATTAGTCATGCCCAGAGTATGTAATGGTTTCAAAAAACTATTACATACTCTGGACATGACTAATTCCTGGAACTGGAAAAAAAACTATAATACTCGGGGCATGACTAATTCCTGGAGCTTTTTTTCCAGTTCCAGGAATTAGTCATGCCCAGAGTATGTAATGGTTTCAAAAAACTATTACATACTCTGGACATGACTAATTCCTGGAACTGGAAAAAAAACTATAATACTCGGGGCATGACTAATTCCTGGAGCTTTTTTCCAGTTCCAGGAATTAGTCATGCCCAGAGTATGTAATGGTTTCAAAAGACCATTACATAATCGGGGCATGACTAATTCCTGGAACTTTTTTCCAGTTCCAGGAATTAGTCATGCCCAGAGTATGTAATGGTTTTAAAAAACCATTACATACTCTGGACATGACTAATTCCTGGAACTGGAAAAAAAACTATAATACTCGGGGCATGACTAATTCCTGGAACTTTTTTCCAGTTCCAGGAATTAGTCATGCCCAGAGTATGTAATGGTTTCAAAAAAACATTACATACTCTGGACATGACTAATTCCTGGAACTGGAAAAAAAACTATAATACTCGGGGCATGACTAATTCCTGGAGCTTTTTTCCAGTTCCAGGAATTAGTCATGCCCAGAGTATGTAATGGTTTCAAAAAATCATTACATACTCTGGACATGACTAATTCTTGGAACTGGAAAAAAAAACTATAATACTCGGGGCATGACTAATTCCTGGAGTTTTTTTCCAGTTCCAGGAATTAGTCATGCCCAGAGTATGTAATGGTTTCAAAAAACCATTACACACTCTGGACATGACTAATTCCTGGAACTGGAAAAAAAACTATAATACTCGGGGCATGACTAATTCCTGGAGCTTTTTTCCAGTTCCAGGAATTAGTCATACCCAGAGTATGTAATGGTTTCAAAAAACTATTACATACTCTGGACATGACTAATTCCTGGAACTGGAAAAAAGTTCCAGGAATTAGTCATGCCCAGAGTATGTAATGGTTTCAAAAAACTATTACATACTCTGGACATGACTAATTCCTGGAACTGGAAAAAAAACTATAATACTCGGGGCATGACTAATTCCTGGAGCTTTTTTCCAGTTCCAGGAATTAGTCATGCCCAGAGTATGTAATGGTTTCAAAAGACCATTACATAATCGGGGCATGACTAATTCCTGGAACTTTTTTCCAGTTCCAGGAATTAGTCATGCCCAGAGTATGTAATGGTTTTAAAAAACCATTACATACTCTGGACATGACTAATTCCTGGAACTGGAAAAAAAAACTATAATACTCGGGGCATGACTAATTCCTGGAACTTTTTTCCAGTTCCAGGAATTAGTCATGCCCAGAGTATGTAATGGTTTCAAAAAAACATTACATACTCTGGACATGACTAATTCCTGGAACTGGAAAAAAAACTATAATACTCGGGGCATGACTAATTCCTGGAGCTTTTTTCCAGTTCCAGGAATTAGTCATGCCCAGAGTATGTAATGGTTTCAAAAAACCATTACATACTCTGGACATGACTAATTCTTGGAACTGGAAAAAAAAACTATAATACTCAGGGCATGACTAATTCCTGGAGCTTTTTTCCAGTTCCAGGAATTAGTCATGCCCAGAGTATGTAATGGTTTCAAAAAACCATTACACACTCTGTACATGACTAATTCCTGGAACTGGAAAAAAAACTATAATACTCGGGGCATGACTAATTCCTGGAGCTTTTTTCCAGTTCCAGGAATTAGTCATACCCAGAGTATGTAATGGTTTAAAAAAACTATTACATACTCTGGACATGACTAATTCCTGGAACTGGAAAAAAGTTCCAGGAATTAGTCATGCCCAGAGTATGTAATGGTTTCAAAAAACCATTACATACTCTGGACTTGACTAATTCCTGGAACTGGAAAAAAAACTATAATACTCGGGGCATGACTAATTCCTGGAGCTTTTTTCCAGTTCCAGGAATTAGTCATGCCCAGAGTATGTAATGGTTTCAAAAGACCATTACATAATCGGGGCATGACTAATTCCTGGAACGTTTTTCCAGTTCCAGGAATTAGTCATGCCCAGAGTATGTAATGGTTTCAAAAAACCATTACACACTCTGGACATGACTAATTCCTGGAACTGGAAAAAAACTATAATACTCGGGGCATGACTAATTCCTGGAACTTTTTTCCAGTTCCAGGAATTAGTCATGCCCAGAGTATGTAATGGTTTCAAAAAACCATTACATACTCTGGACATGACTAATTCCTGGAACTGGAAAAAAGTTCCAGGAATTAGTCATGCCCAGAGTATGTAATGGTTTTAAAAAACCATTACATACTCTGGACATGACTAATTCCTGGAACTGGAAAAAAAACTATAATACTGGGGGCATGACTAATTCCTGGAACTTTTTTCCAGTTCCAGGAATTAGTCATGCCCAGAGTATGTAATGGTTTCAAAAAACCATTACACACTCTGGACATGACTAATTCCTGGAACTGGAAAAAAACTATAATACTCGGGGCATGACTAATTCCTGGAACTTTTTTCCAGTTCCAGGAATTAGTCATGCCCAGAGTATGTAATGGTTTAAAAAAACCATTACATACTCTGGACTAATTCCTGGAACTGAAAAAAAACCTAATACAATACTCGGGGCATGACTAATTCCTGGAACTGAAAAAACTATAATACTCTGGGCATGACTAATTCCTGGAACTGAAAAAGCTATAATACTCTTAATAGTACATATATGCGTACACTTTACATATTTACACACAACCTTCAAATTACTACACATAACTTGCACTTATAAATACACTTTTAACCTGCAATCAGCAGACACCGCAGGGAATTGAACCCCATCCCAGTAAACCAGGAGTTCCATACCAGCGTCTTTTGCTTCTTCACTATAAGTTGAAGATAAAGTGTAAACAGACTATCTGCACATTTCTAAAGTGACAAGTTAAAGACTTTTAATATCTTTTTAATACTTTTTAAAAAATCTGCTATTTTCATAAAACTGTGGAATGTTTTGGAAGTATTTTAAATATACAAGGTGGAGGAAATAAGGGAAATAAAATGAACAGTCCTTTTAAGGTTTGTTTTATTCTTTATGTTCATAGCGTTGTATTTACCCTTACATGGTTTATGTTTTATTTTTATATTCATTGTGTTGTATTAACCTGGTTTATTCTTTGTTTATTGTGTAGGGTTGGGATCCTTCATTATAATTGTTGATGACCAAATGGACTATTATTATCATTATTATTATTATTATTATTACAAGGAGTGGAGCAGTCCAAATGTCCCATAGCATGCATGTCCCAGCCACCCCGCCCCCACCCCGGCCATAGCGTTGAAATTCCTGGTTTCAGATAGCAGATCGACAAAAAACAAAACAAGACTGAACTAGGCAAGACATGTATGTAGATATATCGGTGGGGAAATGTCCCTATAGTTTGGACTAATTGACTTCATTCATTGTTTTGATTTAGTAAAATGTCAGCTGACAGGGTTTTTTCAAACCCTAACCCCCCATGTTTACCTCTCAGGAAACAGGGGGTGAGACACGGTAGGCTATATCACCATATTTAAGGAAACTCCTTTTATTTACTGACATTTTTTTCCCAAAAATGAATAGCAATCACAGTAAGCACATTTTGGAGGATATTGGTCTTTGCATTGGTACAGCTGGTCATGTGACATGCTGAGTCAGACAATGAATGCCTGGCTCAAAGGCACTTTGATACAAACGTTACCATTAGGGTTACCATTGGAACCCGACACCCTTCCACTTCACTATGGCGGCAGTGGCTCAGGGGTAGAATGGCTGGGTAGAGTCAACTGGTAACCACAAGGTCCCCTGTTCGATCCCGGGCTCCCCCAGAGTTAGTGTCAAAGTGTCCTTAACTCCCGATGAGCAGGTTGGTGCCTTGCATGGTTTCCTCCGTCATCTGTGTGTGAATGTAATGCACAATCTATGTAAAGCGCTATA
>NC_137610.1:54893474-54973474 GCF_963280865.1 Gymnoscopelus braueri | reverse complement strand
AACAGACCATGGCTGGGGTGGTAAATGTCCTTGATGGTACTTCTGGCCCTAGCCATTTAACTCTGAGAGTGTACATGGAACCAAACGGTCCATTTGGACCCCTTGTCCCCGAACCCTTTTGGTCCGGGGACCCTTGGTTCAAATCCGATTTGCAAAAATGTGTTTCCATGTGTTTGTTTGCTGTTCAGACTTGATCAAACCAATCTGGGGCCTGTTCCTCAAAAGGTGAATTAGAGCTAAAGCCTGGCTTTTCCACCTATCCTGGCTTAATTTAGACAGCATTAGAGCTGAGTCGGTTCCTCAAAAGGTGAATTATCTTGAAGATTAGTTTAGCCAGTTCACCCTGGCTAAGTTTAGCCTTATCCGATTCCTCAAAAGAGAATTGAAGCAAGCCTAGCTTAGTTACCATGGCAATTTAGCTGTGAAGTTAGCCTGGTCAGGAGCAGGCTAACAGCCAAGCTTACTTAATCTAGTGCCTTGTTCTTCAGGTTTTTCCACAGTTAATTCAAAACATGTGTTTGTATATGGACTCATTTTAATGACCCTGCATTCAAATAAAATGAAATAAATACAATAAGATATACTCAAATTAATTACTGAAATAGTGTGTGACCATGAATCATAATCATAATTGTTTCACAATGACTCATGTGATATGTAATTGTCACTCTGTTATAGTTAACACTATAGTTCATCTTGTTGTTAGATGTTTGATAATATATTACATTTTTTTTTAAATATTATAAAAAATGTCTGACACATATATACCCGTAACTAATCATTTATATATATATATATATATATATATATATAAATTATTAGTTATGGGTTTAAAGGAGCCTCTTTGTAAGTCAATGAGGAGCATATTTTAAATTATCAATTTCTAGTCAATGGAGAAATTATTTTTTATTCTTGTCCACCTTTGGAGTTACATCATGATGGCAAGGTAACTACACAACCCAAACCTCTACCAAAGTGGTCTTGCAAATGTGGGGTTATTTATTGCGTGTCTCGTCCCGTCCCGTCCCCCCCGCTCATCCCGTCACGGCCCCCTGTCGCGGTCAACACCCCCCCCCCCCGTCCCCCGTCCCGTCCCCGTTCGTCCCGTTCGTCCCGTTGCCCGTCCGTCACAAACACACAACACACACACACACACACACACACACACACACACACACACACACACACACACACACACACACACACACACACACACACACACACACACACACACACACACACACACACACACACACACACACACACACACACACACACACACACACACACACACACTGTGTGTGTGCTTGCAATACTTTGCCATGCTTTCTCCCTGGATCTATTTATTGCGGTTGCGTTTCCTTTCTTGCTTAAATACATTTTACTTCCTTGTATGATTTCATGAGCTGCTGCAGTGCTGCTATTCAGCCACAGAGAAGAACGCTGCTCTGGTTTTGGACTCCGTGATTGGTCAAGTTCAAGGAATCTGCGCTCGAGTTCATGGTCTTTTATAGAAATACGTCGCAGGCGAATCGCCGCCCATTCAGCCTGGCTTCATTATCCTGGCTGGACACAGCCTGGCTTGACATAGCCTAGCTCGACAAAGTTGCTCCTTTTCAGCCTGGCTTGGCGTCTGAGGAACGGAATAAACGAGGCTTTTCGGACCCGACTTTGTCAAGCCTCGATTTGGCTTAAGGCCAGGCTTTTTTAATTCACCTTTTGAGGAACAGGCCCCTGGATACTAGGCCAAAAATCATATTTCAGTGTGCCAGCCTGAACATAGAAAACTGCAGATGTACATGCTCACAACGCGTCAAATCACGACCAAGTTGTGAGTATGTAGATGACACTACTTCTTTTCACATTGGGGTACACTGCCAAATACATGTCAATTTGGGGGGTCCTTGACAACAAAACGCTTTAGAACCACAGATTCCAAGGAGACAGCTGTAGGTGAATGGATAGAGTGACAAGTGAGCCGAAGGTAACAGGTTCAAAGCTCGACCACAGCAGCAAGTCAGGATGTCCCTGAGCAAGACATTTCTAACTGCTCCTCTGAGGGCAGACATCAACTGGGTAAAGCTGAAAGCTGCATTTCCCCCAAAGGATCAAATAGGTATTATTATTAGGAGTGAAATGGTTGTGTTTTTTCACCCCAACTGCACAGGACAGCAATTTTATGTCTGTTTACATATTTTCAGTGATGGAGACAAACCGCCTGCTCAAGCTCACAAACCGCCTGCACAAGCTCACACCACGTGTGAGCTTGTAGCTCGCGTGACTACACTACTACTCTACACCAAGTATCTCTGCCGAAAATAGCCAATCTACAAGTTCACATCGTGGCGTATTGTGAGCTTGTAGATCGGCGTTACCTTGTGAGCTTGTAGTGTGTGAATGGGTGAACGTAATGTACATTGTAAAAGCACTTTTCATGACGGCGCTATTGGGAGTGGCATTCATGACATGACGTCACTGGTGGTGTCACTGAGCTATATTATATCTGGAGGAGGCACAGAAAGTCTCCACCCACTCATTTCATTGAAGCTCACGTTGAGCGTCCTCCAATCTGGCTCCTCAGTATCGGGGAACTGGTTGACAGAGTGTCAATGATTGACAGTCTCACGATAATCCATACTCTGTGCTCTTTAGGTACCTCAATAACACTATATAGTGTGCACATCGAAGAACAAGACAGCAGAAAACTCTTATTTTCCTGAATCGAATATTTTACAAAAGGTCGCAGTGGTTCAGAAGTAATGTTTGTTCATAAGCTGGTACACCTGGCTCCCATGGACCCATTGTTCAATGCATTCAGTCGAACGTTTGGCTCCACTTTGCCCCCCAGTGTGACAGATCTGCCAGTTGAAATTGCTGGGCAGAGATTTTAGGTCGATGGGTTTGATGACCATGATCATGGGCCCAAATCCCACGTCATGAACTACCTCCATGCTCATGCCTGTGAGTCGAGCCCATTGGTCGAGCCCGCTTTGATCACTCATGTTTTGGGCCCAGACCTGCAGTACCACAGTTGGACACTTGTCTTCACCTTTTGCTTCAAAAAGCTCCCCCGATCCTGGGGGCTCGGGCGGTGTAGGCCATGGGCGTGGCATTCATGACATCACTGTGGAGGTGTAGGCCATGGGCGTGGCATTCATGACATCATTGTGGAGGTGTAGGCCATGGGCGTGGCATTCATGACATCACTGTGGTGGTGTAGGCCATGGGCGGGGCATGCATGACATCACTGTGATATAGTAGGCCATATATAGCCGGTGTGCTGGTCGGTGGAGGACAGTAGCACGCAGCAGCAAGCTGGTTATTTAACATAATAACATAACATGGAGGACCACGCCTTCTCCCATTCCTGGCCAATCAACAAAGATGATTATATTCTCAAAGAGGTGATTGGGAGCGGTGCCACAGCTGTGGTCCAAGCAGCATACTGTGAGCCCAAAAAGGAGCCGGTGGCCATCAAGCGTATCAACCTGGAAAAGTGTCAGACCAGCATGGACGAGCTCCTGAAGGAGAGCCAAGCTTTGAGCCAGTGCCACCATCGGAACATCGTCTCTTATTATACCTCCTTTGTGGTGAAGAACGAATTATGGTTGGTGATGAAGCTACTCACCGGTGGCTCCGTATTGGACATACTCAGGCATACCATCGACCGCGGTGAACACAAGAACGGCGTGATGGACGAGGCCTGTATCGCCACCATCCTCAAAGAAGTCTTGGAGGGGCTGGAATACCTGCATAAAAACGGGCAGATTCACAGGGACGTGAAGGCCGGAAATATTCTTCTTGGCGACGATGGCTTGGTGCAAATCGCGGACTTTGGCGTGAGTGCCTTCTTAGAAGCTGGCGGAGACGTGACCAGAAACGTGAGGAAGACGTTTGTGGGTACGCCTTGCTGGATGGCCCCAGAGGTCATGGAGCAGCTGCGGGGTTACGACTTCAAAGTTGACATCTGGAGTTTCGGTATTACAGCCATTGAACTCGCCACCGGCTACGCGCCGTATAACAAATTCCCCCCCATGAAGGTGCTGATGCTGACCCTGCAGAATGACCCTCCCTGCCTGGAGACGGGCATCAGTGGCAATGATAAGAAGATGGTCCAGAAATATGGCAAGTCTTTCAGGAAGATGATCGCCCTGTGTTTACAGAAAGCCCCGGAGAACAGGCCTACTGCTGCTGAATTGTTAAAGCACAAGTTCTTCCAGAAAGCCAAGACCAATGAGTACTTGGAGGAGAAGCTTCTGCAGATGGGTCAGACAATGTCGGCCCGAGCAAAACTGGTGCGTCGTGTGCCCGGGTCCAGCGGTCATCTCCACAAGACGGAGGACGGACAGTGGGAGTGCAGCGACGACGAGCTGGACGAGGAGAGCGAGGAGGGGAGGGCCGCGGTGGCGGCACTGCGGTCGCCCAGGGTGAAGGACGACGGAGTGAACATGAATGTGAATGAGGAGATTTTCCCGCCCACAGATGACGACCCAGATCTTCAGCCATCGGTTCCAGCCCGGGGGAGCACTGTGAATGCTGACCAGACAGGGGAAGAGGTTATACCACAGGCCCCGGCTGCACAGGATCCAGCAGAATCAAACGACAACGTTCCCATCAACCTTGTGCTGAGGATGAGGAATACAAAGAAGGAACTCAATGACATCAGATTTACGTTCACGGCTGGCAGAGACTCGGCTGATGGGGTGGCTCAGGAGTTGGTCTCGGAAGGTCTGGTCGATGGTGATGACGTAGCCATTGTTGCCGCCGCTTTGCAAGAGATCGTTGACGATCCTGAGAACAACAGAACTGTGACCTTTCAACTGGCATCAGACTTGGATGAGGCTGAAATTCCCGATGATGTCAAACTTGTGGGATTCGCCCAGCTCTTCATTGTACAAGACACTTGTAGTACAACACATGAACCCAAGCATCCCTAATTTGGTCATAAATAGGCAAACAAAAAAGAATGCAGCCAAGTGTAGACCCCTGGGGTCCAAGTATATAGGGTTTTTATTTAAGTGATATTTCTTTGTTACAATAAGTGTTTAATAGCTCTATATTCCACTAATAATCATTGCTATAAGTAACAGGGGTCTCCCCGTCTCTAGCTCTTCAATTAACAGAAAATACATTTTACACAGGATAGCTGTTTCATATCATACTTGCCAGCCTCAGTCATAACGGATACCGCCGCAAGCTAGACCGTGTCACAGGATGCCTGGAACTGCATATATGGAGATCAGTGACATATTCAAGTCTGACACCATAGATTATCCTGGAACTCCATATATAGAGCTAACTGACACACCCAAAGTCTGACGTCATGGACTCCGTCTTTGGGCATGACCAACATTGGGACTCCATATATGGATATGACTGACTCATAGCGACATCACCGGGATGACACAACCACCGAAGCAAACAATATAAAAGGCAAGGGAATCTTGGAGCTAGATCAGATGCAACGATGACCTCCCTCTCCTCTCCTCGAGAGCTTACCTTGTACCAGCCAGGTACCTGGCTTTACAACCCAGATACTCCGGTGACTACAGAGCCCTTCTCACTGAGTCTCCTTCACCCTCTAGTACTACTTCACCTTGTGAACCGCTTGGGTTGAACAACTCGGTTAAAGTCCTGCTTGGACACGATTGCAGCGGGTCATGCTCAGGTTTAGATAACCAGTCGAGCCTTTGGTCTTTTACAATAGCAATTTTATCCAATCAGGAGAGAGAACTAATTCTATTCTATCTAGTAAAATGTTTCTGCGTGTATTTGCTATGCTGAGATGGCAGCATAGCTTTGGCTTGTACTGAAAGTTGAAAACTATTAACAAAATACTTAACAAGTCATTAGTAAGACTAATAGCTTGTTTGTGATTTATTAAGTCATATTTATAAATCGTTATAAAGTCATAACTTATTAACTACCAGTTTGTGAGTCATCTATTAGCTATCTACAGTATATAAGGCATAGTTATACATCCTTAATAAATTTAACAAACATTTGACAAGTCATTAATAACTCATTAACCAACGGTTTGTGAATGATTAACTCATTTACTACAGTTAATTAACTAGTTATTATGGATAGTTATTCTAAAGTGTTAACCCAAAAAAAATCACTTCCAAGAATTCAAATAGTAGAAAGAGGGCAGAGGAAGGAACTGTTATTTTCATAATTTGTCTCAGAGTTTAGCATAAAAGCCTCATTTATTATCCGTAGCATGATGGTCTCGCTTGCCAACAAGAACTGAATGAAGCCTGATTTATACTTAATATACTTATACTGGAGTTACGCTGAGAATGGCCAATATACAGCACAACAGAGGTGGTCAGATGGGTGGGCTGCGTGCATTTTCAGAGCATCTTCACAATGTTACAGGCAGAATGGCGATCAGGAATAACTATGTAAATAACTAATTTAGTGACTAAAGCACTCATAATTGAGTGGAATAAAAAGTACAATGAGTGCTTTAGTTACTAAATTAGTTATGCAAGGGGTGGTTCAGGGTGGTTATGCACCTCAGCTCCGCCTCTGTGCATAATCACCCTGTCGGGCTTCAAATTTCAATAATGACCACCTCCCCATGCATTATCCCGCTTATTACACGGCTACTTAATAAATACATAAATAGATTTACCCAAAAGTAACAACAAAACAAAGTATTTCCTTGCTTACAGCAATGAAAGTATTCCATAAGTATTGGGCTGGGCGGACAAGTTCGCCTCGGAAAACAAATGACAGTATTCCACAAGGTAACCGGAAAACTCTCCCCAAAACACACTCACCCCCCATTCTATATACCGCCGATTTGCCTGTAATACCGCCGGATTTGCCCCGGGGCGGCTGTGTTTTGGGGCGAGCGTTTTGGTATTCCCCCGTTGTTGCGCCACGATAAACAAGGAAGTGCAGTGGATCAAATAGAATCACTTTTCGGTTATTGCATCGTCTATTTCTCACTTCAAATGTTTTCAAAAACATTCTTGAGAGCAACGTTTAGTTGTAAATGACATTGTTTGTTTGTTTACATGGCTGTCATGTTGGATAAAGCATAAAACCAAGCAGCGCAGGTTGGCACGAGCAGGTGTTCTGAGTCTCTGATTACACAGCGGTCCGTTATAGAGCTCATCGGTCATTATCCAGAAATAATGACCGATGATTGACCAATCAGAATCGAGCATTCAACCAAGCCGTGTAATAATTACATATAGTTATGCCTGGTCGCCATTCTGCCAGTAACATTAGATCGACTGATGCATGACAGAAAACACTGAACGTTCTTTTTATTAATAAACCTTATCTGCAGTCACATCACTGCGTCCCACCCAAAAATAATTCAACTTGGTTGGCACAGGGGTAAATAAAGTCCATCACTGTGGAGTCTAGGGGTTCAAATCCACCACGGGGCATCCGGCTTGGACGCACATCTAAAACCAGTCATGTTTTTCTATTGGCTTCTATATGCTTTTACATGGGTGGAATTTATCTCGGCACGAACTAATGACAAAACCTTGATGTATTATTTCCAGTATCATCAGTGTCAACATGCATGTGTTCAGCAGGTACCTGTGGCCCTGCGTGGGCGTGCTGTGTTACAGTAGGGCCCCCCCCCCCCTTGGCCTTAGAGATGAACCTCTGACAGCCCTGCTGTTCTTTCACCACGTCCAGACACTATGTTTTCGCCCCTGTCCGTCCGTCCGTCCGTCCGTCCGTGTATGTGGGTGTGTGAGCAGATAATCTCCGGCACCGTTGGACCGATCGGCGTCTCACCCAAATTGGTACACCATATCTCTGTAGTCATGTGACCAAGATGTATCTGTCAAATTCTATTCTGATTGACCACGATTGCCTTTCAAAGTTTGCTGGAAGGGCCGGTTTTTGCACGACATGCTACACACTCCGCTGGACGGATCGGCGGGAAACTTCACACACTCCTAGTTGACCAAGGAAGAATTTCCACCAATTTTTTCCCTTCAAATCGGCCAGTTATATCACCACCAAGAGACAGATTTTTGCGAAACACATTTTTTGTTACTACTCCTACATATTTTGTCCAAACCTCACACAAATCAATATACATTATCTCTGTAGTCATGTGATGAAGACTTATCTGTCATATTTCTCATATTCCTTTCCGATTGCCTATGATTGTCTTCTAAAGTTTGCAGGGGTGGCTTGTTTTGCACAAAATACCACACATCATGAATGCAGTGCCCGATTGGTGGGAAACTTTGCAAGCGCATTCTCACTAAGCCAAGGAAAAACCTCCATCCATTTTTTTAAACCGTAGGTCGTACAATCAACATATTTTTTTCCAAGGATTCCTTGGATCAAGATGCATAAGCATGATGCTTATTCTGTTTGATGGTTGCTTTCCTTATCCTGTTTGCTATGTAAAGCTGACATCATATAACACTTTAATTACAGATGTTACTACATTTGTTTGTGCCTGATTACATTTTCTTTTCAAAACACTTTTTGCTACCGCTCCCACAGATTTTGTCCAAAACTCTAACAAATCGGTACACATTATCTCTGGGGTCATGTGATCAAGATGTGTAAGTCAAATTCAGATCCCATTCCAATTGGCTATGACTCCCTCCCAAAGTTTGCGGGCCCTGGGTAGGCAACCCGGCCTGGTAGAGACCTGTGCTGAGAGGAGCACACTTTTCTAGTTCCACACTGATTTCTCTGTCACACCATGGCCATTCATGTTTCTTGGTGCAGAATGCATTTGAAATGTAGCTTTGAAGGGCTTTGTAAATCTGGTCTTTAGCCTTGTTTAAAAGGAGAATGGGCATTGCACTCTCCTTCATATTTTTGACTGAGACAAACAATAGAAAATTAGGAAAGCTGAGAGGGAGACAGAGATCAAGAGACTCCTGTCTCAGGTAGCAAAGGGATTTGATCTGAGGTCATATTGGGTGCATGGGAGTCCTAACCACTTCAATCAATCACATGGCATGTCGCAGAACTGTTAGGTCTAATGATTATTAAGCCATGTGGCATAGTGTTGGATCTATGGTCTCTCTCTGGAGGGGTCAACAGAACATCTTCTATTTGGTGGCCCTAGACTGAGCTTATAAAGAAGCTGAAGTGTTGCTACTCTGTTCTTTGGTGTGCCATCCAACATTTAAAATGCTGTTTCACTGCCTCACTCTTCTCGAAAGCGTCTAGTTTTCCTCCTGCCTCAATCATGGTCGCTTCTGCCAACTCCAACTTAGCTCTGCTTGCTGCATCAGTCAGTTAACTAGTCTTAGGACACACCTGCGTGTCCACACTGGAGAAAAAACATTCTATTGTAAACAGTGTAGCAAAAGTTTCAGTATGTTAGATGGACTTAAGACACACCAGCGTATCCACACTGGAGAAAAAACATTCTATTGTAAACAGTGTAGCAAAAGTTTCAGTAGGTTAGATAGACTTAAGAGACACCTGCGTGTCCACACTGGAGAAAAAGTTAAAAGTTAAAGACACACCGGCATTTGTGAAACATGTATGATGATGATCCAGAATGATCTCGCAGAGCTTTCCAATCCACGCAGTAGGCTACTATCACCAAATCAGGCTGCTACTGCATGCTTACAGGGAGTGAGGAGCAATGATCCTGTGGGAGGGAACCATAATGCTTCATTTATGCACGTGCTGCATGCTGAAAACAGATATACAAGCCCACAACACTCGTGGATGCAATGCATTGTGAGCTTGTAGATCTGCCATTTTCGGTACCACAATACATTGAAGTATACATGGAGCTCAATGGTACTGTAGGTGTGGCAGTCAATAACCATCAATGGGAGAAAGATTGTCTTTTCATCTCCCCTCCGGATTAATGAAATCATTTATCCAAAATAATCTCGCGCTCCAGTGGCAATGAGCCCGCGGGCGACCGGTTGGGCAGCGGTCACCATAGATTTATAAGGAGACTAGAAAAAGTGCTCCTCGGAGTACAGGTCTCCGCCAGGTCAGGTAGGTTATTGTGGGCCAGCATTGTTCGGAATTCGCCAATCAGGATGGAATATGAAAAATCTGACGGATCAGTCTTGATCATTTGACTACAGAGATAATGTGTAGCGATTTGCATGATGTTAGGATAAAATGTGTAGGAGTAATATTTAAAAAAAATTTAAGCAAAAATCTGCCTCTTGGTGGCGTTTTAATAACCTGACTCCGTCAGATGGGGGCGGTAATGACTTCACAATACAGCCTCCATCTGGACTCGCTCAGATACTTGAGCTGCCCGCACCACTGCGTGTTCGAACCAATCAGCGGCTGCTAGCGGCGGGATCATCCAATCACCTGACAAGTAGCTTGAAAAAAAAGGGACCGCCCCTTCATCGATTATGCTACTGAGGTCCCAGATGGAAGTAGCCTGTGAAACAAATGTGACGCAAGCTTCTTCCATCTGGCAGAGTCAGGTTAGCGTTTTAATAGGGCAATGTTGAAAGGGTGGTATTTGTTCCTCAACGTAGTGCGAATGTGCGTGCAAAGTTTCATTGCAATTGGACGCTGCGTTCATGATTTGCGGCATCTTGTTCACAACGGGCCACTCGTGCAAACTTTAGATGTCAATCTTAGTCAATCAGGATGGAATATGAAAAATACAAAGTTTTACACAGATGAGATCGGTGCAGTTAAAGGTAAATACACAAATCGGCCTGTTATAGCGCCACCATGAGGCTGATTTGAAAACTTTCAAGTGGCATTTCTTCCTCGGCCTAGTGAGAATGCACGCGTGCAAAATTTCAGAGAAATCACATGCTGTGTTCATGATTTGAGGCATTTTGTTCAAAACGGAGCACTCTTGCAAATTTTGGAAGCCAATCTTAGCCAATCAGGATGGAATATGAAAAATCTGAAAGACCCGTTTCGTTTAATGACTATAGAGATACTGTGTACCGATTTGGGTGATGTTTGGGCAAAATCTGTAGTTGTACTGTCAAAAAATGTGTTTTGCAAAAATCCTGGTGGCGCCATAACAGGCCCATGTGAAAAATTTGGGACAGAGCTTTTGCTCTGGCATCCAGGGGGTGTGTGTGCACAATTTCGCTGCGATCCAGCCAACGGTGCCGGAGATTAGCTGTTCACAGGGTAAACACAGGGAAAAGTTACATACTATGCCTTTAAATATATTTTTAAAAAATGGTAATTGCTACCCAGAATGCAATGCCCAAAGAAGCCCAAAGTATTTCAATCTCTTACTGTTAATTTAACTCCGAGTGCTGCAAATGGTACCAAATGCAGTAATGTGGTCGTACTGGACAACTCTCTAGTGTCAATTTGTTTACTGTATGAATGTAGAGCATGGTGTGGCTGAAAAAGAGCGGCCATGCCACACAGCCACAGATGATTAATTCAAAGTCTTTCATTCTATATCTCATGTACTTCCCTCAAGGACTAACACAGACTTTGAAATTCAAATCATGACGAATCGAATAGCTGATAAACTAAAAGGACCAAAGCAAAAATCTGGACTGGAGGCATTATTTACACCCAAAGGAGGAGTAAAGAATTCACCGTATATGGGCATATAGTGGCCTTTTTAACAAGGTCCCCACGGTATGAGGCGCAGACCCGCTGCTTCAGGGATTATCTACCCCACTGAACTCCAGCTGCTCCCTGATGCAGATCCACAAAGTATGAGGCTGAGGGCATCATTTGGATTGAATAGTTAGTCTTTATTGTGGCCAACCAGCACACAAACGCCAACACAAACCAACTCAAAATGAATGGGAGAGGGGGTCATGGTGTCAATCCAGGGCAGTGGTTCTCAACCTTATCTGGAATAGGGCCCACTTGAAAATCTCAAAAGCATGCATTTTCAGAGCTTTGTTTATTTTAATGGTCAATCAAAGATTGTGTTCCGGCTTGGATCAATGGAACGAACATAGTCGTATACTTATACATACATTCCTATTTATTGGTATCACAAAGAAAACTTTTTTTCCCCAAAGTTTTAAAGAAAACATACTGTGACATTTTTTGTTGTTGTACATTATTCTTTTGTATTAATGTTAAATTATCATTAACACATTGACTGCCAAGGGGTTTTCTAGAACAGGCTCTCCCACTGCCAAGGTTTTTGACCATTCTGACTCATTTTTGAGGGCCCACAGAAGATTTTGTACTGCATGGGACTATGAAAACATAGAATATCTCAAAAGAAAGCTTAGAATCTCTTCTTTCATCTGAAAAAAAAGTGAGTTGATACCATGCTCTGGTTTTCACCAAAAAGAGGCCTTTTTCTTCAGAAGCTGAGATATGAGCGTTTTAGTAAATGACACACATTTAGAGGCATAACTTGATTTCAAAAGTGTTTCAAATTTATTTTGCGCCTTCATTGACATCAGTCATGTAAACAATACTTGTTTATAAAAAGAAATAAAATAAAACTGCTTTTGATTGTACATTTATTGCTCAATTCAAACAACATTTTTCACAATATTTTTTTTTTCATTTTTTGTTTCAAATAATAATAATTCAAAGTTGATGTGCAACATCAATATATTCATCGAGAGCGTCATTTTACAAACTTTTTGCCCACACAATTCAAAATCTCAATACTACATTCATAGCAGATCTACAAGCTTGCCTTTTTTTCTCTTATGCCATTTATGACATGTTGTGAATCTCTAGGGAGTTCAACATCAACAAATTGGTGCTATTAGAGAAAAATAAATAAATAAAAGTAATATCTCTGCCTGTCTATAAATCACATGAAGCAGTATGAATGGGCAGGTTGAGGTTGGTAGGTTGAACAAAATAGTAGCAGCCGCTTCACAAAGCGCAAGTCATTTCAAACTAAATGTAACTACATCAAATAATAAATACTAATCATTCAAATCAATAAATTGAGTGCAATTAGCGCAAATAAATAAACAAAAATAAAGTTCTTTTTTTTTGCAGCACCCTGAGCGGATCAGCGTGCGTCTACCCTTCACCCGGCTCTCGAGGCCACTCTAGTAGTCTTCTACAGTGTGGTAACGATGTGTACATTTGTAGTGCAAGGGCACACGACAGGACTTACACTCATAGCTCGTGTCGATCCGGATGTTTTTCCCGTCCTTCTTCTTCGTCGGTAGCTTCGATCGATTTTGTTTTCTTGGCTCGCCATGCCAGTACCATCACGTCCCTGGAGTGGCGAGAGATGGTGGACCGAGAGATGGTGGACCCCAGTGGCAGCTTTGCAGGGGTAACATCTGCGATGGCTGCTGGCTGTCCTCGGCGCTTACGAAGGGTCCCGCAGACGTATGTCTTTTTCTCATCCAGGAGCATAATGGCCGTGTCCACCGAGGTGTACAGGTTGTCCATGTAGAGCCTATACCCAAATCCGGCTAAACTGCCTACGAGTTGTTTTATGGTGGCAGGTAGTGTCTGCTTCCGTTTACAGTATGGCAGCATGTTGTGGAGGTAGCCTGTTGCTGAATCACACAAAATGTACGACCTGATGCCGTACTTGACCGGCTTCTGTGGGGCATAGACCTTGAACTCCAGGCGTCCCCGCCACAACAGCATTCCCTCATCAATACTGATGTCCACGCTCGGCAGGTACATTTCCTGGAAATTGGCCAGCAAGGACTGCAGCACTGGGCGGACTCTCCAGAGTTTGTCCTCGTCTTCGGGCTTTTTTGGTCTAGGGCGGGGGATGGTGTTGTCCACGAAGTGCAGGTTGCTCAAAATGGCCTGGAACCTGTTCCTCGCCATGACTTTCCGGAAGACGGCGGCCTCGATGTACTCATCAGTGGACCAGCACATTTCGAGCTCAGGCTTTTCGTTGATTCCGGTGAGAATAAAGAGCCCCAGGAAGCGCTTGAGCTCGTTTAAATCCACCGGTTCCGACTTCTTTGATCTGGCAAACTTCTTGTCACTGCGCGGCTGCTGTAAGGCATAGAGGTTGGTTTGAGTGCAGATTTCCTCCAACAACTCATCCGACACCAGCAGCTCAAAGAAGTCCACGGGCTTATCAGACTGCAGAGCAGCAGCGGCATTCTGAGGACCCGGAGTCCCAGCTGTGAAGGGGATGTCCCGAGGACACCAGCCTGTGGATAACCACACAGGAGGAGGACCCTTGTCCTTCTTTCCCTTGCCACCACCTGTGAATTATAGAAATAGATCATTACCATAAAATACTTTTTTCTTTGACACACACACGCACACGCACACACACACACACACACACACACATTATGTCCTTTTATCATCCACAGACCACTAGGCCTGACCTCGACTAAGTCGACTAGTCGACTGGTTAGTCGCGGGGGGTCCGAGTCGACTGCGTTTCTCTTAGTCGACCCTAGTCAAAAAAAAAAAAAAAAAAAATGTTTTTTGGCCAAGTCTACACCTGCAACCACACGTAACTTCCACTTTATTCTTCTTATTCCATGTCTTTGTATTGGTATTGTTTGTGTTGGAGCGCCTCAGTGCGGCTGCAGAGTTCATGTGCAACCTCTTCCAGAGAGAGATAGAGACACTAGAAACTCTGCTGGAGACACAAAACAAACTGTGCCCTTTGAAAAAAAACTATTGGCAATTAGTCGCCAATTAGATTCGACTAAACAAATCCTTAGTCGGGGACAGGCCTACAGACCACATGCATATATACACTGAATAAATAAATATGAGAGAATACATTTACCATTACCCTGGTTTTAGCATTTTTTCATTCCTGTGCTATAATTGACAATTCACTCACCCCTACTTAGTTTTTAGTTTAGTTTATTAGCACATTGTTATAACAAATATAGAAACAATACATATTAAAAGACAAGTTGCTGTGCGAGGAAAGGAAGAAGCCGGATGGCTTATTTGGAATCCTTTCCTTCATGGGAGAGTTCATTAAAACAACTGGATTAAAAGTTCAATAAACAACTGGATTAAAAGTTCAATAAATATATATGAAAAAAAATAGACATGCCTGATCGACATTAAAGGCTTCAGTTCAGGTCAGAAAAACAACATAACATGAACAGATCTGAGCTTGTAGATCTGCTATTTTTATGTGTTATTTTTACACATTAAAAAAAATCAATAGAGCCTAAACATTGTAATCATCTCATAAGATATATATATATATATATATATATATATATATATATATATATATCGCGTTTTGAGGCGTTGTGCGAGGCTCGCTCCGTTGTGGTCGCGAACCACAGGTTGAGAACCGCAGACACATACTCTAGACGGGCCTGTCGGGCACTTATGTTGCCAGATTGTGGGAAAGTAATAAGCAACCAGGTCTATGAAAACGAGCCCACAAGAAGCGAATAGCCGAGTATAGGCCACATGAGCACTTAAAACATATCTAAAAAAATCCCACCCAGTGTGAAGTGGGCGGTGTGGTCACAGTGGTCATCACAGTGATGGAAGAAGTGATGGAAGAAAGGTAATATTGTGGACCAACCATTGTACACCCCTAACTTAAAAAATTAAGTGCATAGTCCTATTTATAGGGCTATGCACATGTGTCATGTTTCACTAGCCAATCACAGTCCTGAATAGACTGTGATTGGCCAATCACGGTGCAGGGTTAGGGGGGTACAATGGTGGCCAATCACAGCGCAGGGTTGGGGGGGTGCAATGGGACCCCCTGTCCAAACCTCACATATAGCCCAAAAAAAGTGCTCACAACCACAATCACCATCATTTTCAAGAAGATTTACAGAAAAACAAGTCCAGTGTGGCTTAGCAGACCTAGCCCTGAAACAGATACAAGCGTCATGTGAACCATGGCTTAGCAAACCTGGCAACGTCGATAGTTTACTTTTCTGCATTGAATCAACTAAACGCACGGTCAGATGAACTAGTAACGAATACAACTCGATCAAATCAACTTGTAACACATAAAACGATAAAAAAAATGTATGCTTACCACTGGAAAAAGGACTGTAGCCCCGACTGAGCGCCGGTTCCCAAGCCGAGCCCTCAGAGGCTTCACTACTGCAGTCGCTGTGGCTGTCGGGTTCCTCCGCTCCTGACCCCAACTCGCTCCCCGTAACACTGCCGCCGGGCCGGGCCCGGGCAGGGCTCGCAGGAGGACTTGGGACGGAGATCCGTGGACGAAGGACACGGGTGCTTCGGGTCCTACGGCCGGCGGGCAGTTCCTCGCGGCCCTGGGTGCCAACACTCGGCCCTGGCTTGAGGTCCACAGGAGGACAAACCACCGGAGCTTGATCCCGGGAGGCTGCTGCAGCAGGCCCCACCAAGAACCTCTCCATGGACTGCTGACCAGGTCCGGCGATGTTCTTGCGCTTGCGTGAGCACTTTCCTACTTTCCTTACTATAGCTACTCTCTCACAGTACACTATATCTAAAATGTAAACTTTATCTCCTCTCTATTACCACCTATTTTTCTCCTCTTCTCTCCCTGTGACGCCTCTGTATTACCTCCACGCCCTCGCTATCTATAATATATATATAAAACTCAGTAGGATTTATATATATCACTCACACTTACTACACTCAAAATATCAACTCACACACACAAACTCACGTACAAACAATTCACTCTTTCACTCAATATAACTCTCCCACACAAACTCACGTACAATTCACTCGTTCACTCAATATTACTCACGTATCTCACACTCGGATCTCTCGTTCACTCAACGTACGTATCTCACACTCGGATCTCTCGTTCACTCACAACTCTCTCAACTACTACTACTATACTTCTGCTGCTGCTGCTGCTACTGCTACTACTACTACTATCAATCTATCTATCTATATCTCTCTCTCTCTCAATGACGATCGGTTCTGACTAAACTTTTTGGAAAATGCACAGAACGAGGGTTGAGCGCAGCACCCCTTTTGTAGGTTTCCGATCTCAGGACACCTGTTATTTTTCCACCGTGGCTTTGATCTGAGCAGGTCACAGTAACCTGGATCCTTTATTATTTACAAAACAACAATATTGGCGGCGCGATCAGTCGGTTTATCAAAGGGGTAACATGCTGTGTGTTTGTGTTATGATCTGTCCTGTCTGCAGTGTGTGTGTGTGGGACAGGTTGCGTGCGTGCGGGTGCACATTACGAGTGCGAGCACTGACGTGCACACCCTTCCTTCCCCCATAGAGCCGTCTGCCGGCTGCTGCTACTCTCAGTGATTACAGGCAGTCAGGTGCGAGCTGCGCGTGCACATTACGAGCGCGGCATGTGATGTGCACACGCTTCCCCAACGAACCTGCCATGCTGCTTTGATTACTGCAGCGCAGCTGAGGGAAAGAGAGAAAGTGATCGGCTCGGATTAAACTTTAGGTTTGATGGGACCCCTGATCACTGCTTTAGTGATGTGTGATCACATGTTCAGATTTTTCAACTTCTACGTCATTTTCATGAAAGAGATTAACCCACAATGTGCCTGAGGGGTTAATCTAATGTAAACCATTAAAAAGACCTTGGACCGTAGGGCTACGGTCTCGGCGCTTAACAGTTGGATTTAATGGACCGTAGGACTACGGCCTTGGCGGTTAATGTGTTAAAAAAAGTCTGTTTTGGCATTATTTGGGGGCCCACTTGCAATACCCTCGTGGCCCACCAGTGGGCCCCGGCCCATAGGTTGAGATGCACTGAACTAATTTGTACTACATTTGTAACATAAATGAGAGGAGGTGCGCCCTATAGAGGCCCCTCAACTATGCCAATTTTGGGTATGACTGCATAGCTGCGGGAACTATGGGTGCACCCTGTCCCCCCTACCAATCCCCCCACCCAGGAGGTTAAGAATGAACGCATATCGATGCAAAAGAAATCTGTCAGGTTATTCATATAAATAACAATAGGACTACTGGGGTAGGGGAATACAATAAAACTAGAACTGATAAGCGGCCCTCACACCTACGTCGCACCACAACGATGATGTCTGACTAGATGATGATGTCAGATGATGTCAGATGATGTCTGACCAGAGCTCGGTTCCCCTATATAAGTTGATGAACCATCACAAGGACTTAGATTGTTATCTATCGTCCATAATGTCGCGTTTCTTTGCTATTGGATCCGTCAGCGAGTCAGAGGACTCATTATCTGATGATGAGATCACCCCAAAAGCCTCTGGAACTACGTTCAAGCAGATTCTGCCGCTTAGTGACGAGCTTGAGGAGCTCACCAACATCATCAAGACCATCCGCAATGCTATGAAGATCCGTGACATGGCCAAATGTTTGGAGAAGTTTGAGCAGCTATGTCGAGCCTTCCTCAAAAGCAAGACTATAGTGGACACAGATGGTGTTCCCCTTTTCTACATCCGTCTTTTGGCCGACCTGGAAGACTATCTCAACCAGATTTGGGAGGACAAAGAAGGCAAGAAGAAGTTGAACAAGAACAACGCCAAAGCCCTCAGCACACTCCGTCAGAAGATCCGCAATTACAGCAGGGACTACGAAGGGGAGATTGCAGCTTACAGGAAGAATCCACAAGAGTCTGTGGATGAGGAGGAGAAGGAGCCAAAAGAGTCAGATTCATCTTCAGGCACTGAAACGGACACAAAAGAGGAGTCTGCCAATTCGTTCTTGAAGCCTACGGTGGAGGCCACCCTAGGTGGAAGCCAGTTCAATTCAAAGGGCTTTATTGGCATGAGAAAACATACAAATCTGAAAGCACAATACAACAGAACAGCAATGCAATCAAAATTTGGAAAAGGATGGATGCTGAAACGGACACAAATGAGGAGTCTGACTAAACGTTTTGGAAAATGCACAGAACCAAGGGTGCGCGCAGCACCCCTTTTGTAGGTTTCCGATCTCAGGACACCTGTTATTTTTCCACCGTGGCTTTGATCTGAGCAGGTCACAGTAACCTGGATCCTTTATTATTTACAAAACAACAATATTGGCGGCGCGATCAGTCGGTTTATCAAAGGGGTAACATGCTGTGTGTTTGTGTTATCTGTCCTGTCTGCAGTGTGTGTGTGTGGGACAGGTTGCGTGCGTGCGGGTGCACATTACACACTACCTATAGAAACAGTTCCTCCACAACACACTACCTATAGAAACAGTTCCTCCACAACACACTACCTATAGAAACAGTTCCTCCACAACACACTACCTATAGAAACAGTTCCTCCACAACACACTACCTATAGAAACAGTTCCGGACACAAACCAGTGTTGCCAGATTCTGCAGATATTGGCACAAAATATATTCAGATGGGGGGTTTGTGTTTGTGGACAAATACATATTCATTTGATTTGGGGTCCTTGAAAGTGTTTGAGAACCACTGGTATAAACAACATTAGGAAACAAGACCAAATAAGCAACTCTACTTTAGAAACAAGCCCAAAATACCACAACCCGCAACTATATTAACAAGAGACTTTACAGAAAAACAAGCCCAAAGTCGCTTATAATAAGTGGACATGGCAACGCTGACACAAATCACCTGCATAGTGGCATCAAAACAGGATGGAGCTGTGCGACAATAAATGAAGCATTCATTCAACACAATAGATAATAAGTGATTGGATTGTTTAAAAATACCCCAAAAAAAGCTAAATCAAGTGACAGTCAATACATGTATTGTCAATTAAAACTTCGAATTCATTGACTAAATCATTCATTGACTAAATATAATTGATGATCATAGTGTTTAACTCAGTGTTTAACATTCTAAGAAAGTAGGGCTGAAGGGGAGCTTAAATTTGTAAAAACAGATTCATACATAAATAATAAATAAATAATTTATGTATGAATGTGTTTTTACAAAGCTTAGCCAATGGTGCCGGAGATTAGGACGGACACACGGACGGAGGGTAAAACATACTCTCCTCCATGCCTTCGACCTGGCGGAGACAATAAATACAGAACCTCCTCACTGATAGAGCTGCAGGCTAGTAGTAGCAATGACCTGTCCCATAACCATGGCCACTGATGAAAGATTAATATTATAGCATTCCTATCTGGACATAAAAGGCGAAAATAGGCTAACGTTCAGCTGGAACATATTCCAGGGCTTGAACTGAGTTTCTATGCATGCATGCTGATACTTTACCTTCACGGCAAACAATGAATATTGTCATTGAATGGTGAAATGGCATGTTAATGGCATTTTTCCTTCATGTATAAATAAATACATGTTTTTACTTACACACAAACGCACACAATGTTGCTTTAGTTTAGATCCTCATTAACAATGCACATTTGGATGAATCTATATCAATCTGTACAATGTTACATTTCGGCTTTCATATAAAAAAATAAAAAAGAATAGCATTGTAAATTCCTTTGTTTTATTTCTCATTACAGAGAATAATTCAAACATCATGGTTCACATTCACGGTTTGAGCACCGAAGTCTGACATCACTGCTGCTAGAGGCCGCTATCACAGTTATTTTTTGTATTGGAAATCCCAGGCAAATAACCCAGGGCTAAGCCTTGTTGGTGGTTCAGGTTAGACTCCACACACTAGAACTGCAACTGCCTGCCGGTTCCAGCATCTCTGTGTGTGGCACCCTGTCCTCCCAAGTTATGCTGATGATCTTCCAGGGGCATCTCACATGCAAGGCCTCCAGGCTTCTGAGACAACCAAATCATGTTGAGGCTTGTTTGAGGCAGTTTTGGATCTCAAAACACATTGTGCAGGTGTCAGGTGTCAGATATTATTCTACCCTTTGAAGGTGCTGTCTGAACATGGCCAGCGGTTGCCCTTCTGCTGCAGAGGCTGTTGGCTAGTGTGGGAGGCCAGCACACATCTGACAGATTACCTGCTTTTTGGGTGCTGATGGTCAATCCCATACTACATGTATATGTACATGCATACATGATGTCACAGGCATGCCTTCATGCCTGTGACATCACGTCGTCTATGACGTATCTATGACTCACGTGACTTAACATTTGGGCAAGGTTTCAGGACGATTTGACCACCTTGACTAACATATTTAAAAAAGAATATACTATAATGATGTGATTTTTTGTACAGAAACCTTGTACATCCATTCCATAGTTCAACTTTTTATGTTGGTTGTCGCAAAAGAAGTTGGGAAAATAGCCGATTTATAAGCTCTCAACGCGTCGCATCACTTTCTTGGTGAACTATCCCTTTAATGTCATGCTGTTGTGTGACATCAGACCAGAGCTCTGGTGAGCCTATATAAGGTGTGAAGTACTTTCTGACCTCCACTTCAACCCGGTACAATCTATATAAGCTATATAAAATCTATAGAACTCCCGTGAGATACTGAGGATCCAGCACCAACCTACACTCCATCCCATCACAGTCCATCCACATGGGTTTCTTTGACAATGAACCGCCGCTCCTGGAAGCAGCGATGTCCGAATCTTCAGCGTTTATCATCGGAATCATCGTTGCTTTATTAGTCATTATCATCACCTTTATTTTCCTTTACTTACTCAGCAGTAAGACAACAGTAGGAGGAAGAAGTGCTGTGCTGCTGGTGGGATTGTGTGATTCTGGAAAGACCCTTCTGTTCATCCGGCTGCTGTCCGGGAAGTTCAAGCGAACGCAGACCTCCATCACTGACAGCAGCGGCCCCTACAAAGGCCGGAATGACGGCGGCGGCGGCGGCACGTGGACCCTGGTCGACCTCCCCAGTCATGGCAGCCTTCGTCCTCAGTACGTGGAGAAGTTCAAGTCCGCCGCGAGAGCGATCGTGTTTGTGATAGACAGCGCCGTCTTCCAGAAGGAGGTAAGAGACGTGGCCGAGTTCCTTTACTTTCTACTGACCGACGCCGTGATATCCAGGAACGCGCCCAGTCTTATCGTGGCGTGCAACAAACAGGATATCGTTATGGCCAAATCGGCCAAACTGATTCAGCAACAGCTGGAGAAAGAAATGAACACGCTGAGGGAGACTCGCTCGGCGGCCGTGGGCTCTCAGGACGGCTCCGTTGGAGGCAGCGTGCACCTGGGCAAGAAGGACGAGGACTTTGAGTTCAGTCAGCTGCCCATGAAGGTGGAGTTCTTGGAGTGCAGCGCCCGCGGCACCACGGGCGAGGAAGGGGATGCGGACATCGACAGTCTGGAGCGCAGCCTGGCTGAGCTGTAAAACAGCTCCCATCGTGGTTCTCCATGAGGAATCCAGGGTCTCTGGGATGAGTTCCGCTCCATATCAAACAATTACCAGCCTTATAATTGCGGCCTGAAAGTTTGCACCCGTTATTTTATTTATTTTTTAAGGAATCAAGAAGGTTTGTTTAGCTTTCCACCCGCCCCAAGACCAGTGCTGTTGGTCTATGCTAAATGGACAACTTAATCACATTATGTTATCACTTTCAGTGGACCCCAAACCCATTCCCTGTAAGTTAGAAGTGTGAAGTTTGAAGTCGTAAGAGGAAAGGTGAAGCTGAAAGGGACAGAGACAAAAAAAAGACAGGCCTATGAAGAGGAAACGGACAAAAAATGGCCAAAACCAGACCAGAAAAGTGCACAGATCTCCACCAGACCGGGTTCGCTACCAAGTGCCCACTAACCTCGTGTCACCTGGCTTTCCACCGCAGAAGGAAGAGCTGTGTGATCCAGATTAGAAAAAAAGGAGAGGAAATGGGTTCCAGTGGTGGGGTCAGGTTGGAGTCGCATTGTTTTTGTTCCCCACATAATGCAAATCAATTAGTTTAGTTGCGCTACGAGTTAGAATAAAAGATGGATATACCAAACAATTGTTATTATACCAAAAGAAACAAAACGATTACGCCAAACTAAACACATTTTAAACTAGGGGAATCATTTTGGAGGTGCACAGCGCACTTTGGTCCGCAGTGGGTTATATCTGCTCCAGACCGGATCAGAAAACCAAAAAAAAGGAGTCGTCCCAGGCTAAGTGCAAACACATTTTGTAAGTCAATCATAGCCACTGGCGTAGCGTGGACTCTAATGTTGACCGTTTTAGTAATTAATTAATTAATTAAACGACCATAAAGCAACATTAACAACACACTCTACCATCCTTCAGTGGTGGAAAACATACTCAAATGTTTTACTTAAGTAAAAAGTATCAATACTGCCATGTAGAAATAGCCTACTCTGCTCCAGGACCCATTCTCTGTTGGACTCCTTCTGGACATGATCTGACAATAGCCTATGCCTCCTACAGACTACGGTACTTAACAGGTTACACTTGGACCATTGTTATGCAGGAGACGGCAGCTTTAGCTTTGAAAAAGGTGCGAATGGGGCAGCCAATGTATCACTGAGGTAACGTATCTATTGTTGTCGGAGCAGAATTCTTTTTTTCTGGTGAATCTTGCCCTGCAGTTTGAGCAGCTAGACAGGGCAGGCGGGTCTTTACTGACCGGGCCATGGCCTCAGTGGCCTCCATGACGCTACGCCTCGGATCATAGCCAATTGGAATGGAATATGAAAAGCTTCTAGCAGCAATATGTTTGTTAGGCTACAGCGATCAATGAAAGGAGGTAGCAAAGTGAAGTCAAGTATTGTACGTACATACAGTAATTCATACGAGGTGCATTTTCACATTTATGCCAGCAGTATTATGATGATCTTTAGAGGTTGTCATTAACATTGCTGGAGGCACACGCAAAGAAAAAACCACTTCCTAGACTCAGAAGGCAATGTAACAACTTATTTTATCACATATTCATTTGTATGCCATGTAGAGGTGTAACTTGTGTGATTTGTTAAGTGCAGTGGTGGACAGTAACTAATACTGTACTTTTTTGAGTGTCTACTCGAGTATACTTTTTTTGTGTGTGGATACTTTCACTTTGACTCCATTTCATTTCGAAGACAAATATACTTTTGACTCCACTATGTTTCTAGGAAGGAAAAAAAAGGTACATTATGAATGAACTACTGATTATGCCCAAACATAGTGAAAGTAGCAGAGCTACTAGTTTCATCATGATTGATTGTTTTACGTCTAAAGTTTAATACAGCAATGTATTGATATCAAAAAGAAAATGTACTTTGTAATTTGCACTTTTGAATACTTCAGTATTTTAAAAGCATGTGCTTTGAATATTTAAGTATTTTTTTAAAGTATTCCTGTACTTTAACTCGAGTACAAATTTGACAGCAACTTCCACTTTTCAGGATTCAAATTCAAAAGTAAGTTGTAGATCTGCTACTTTTGATGCTTTTGTGTGACGCTGTAGTGTGATCAAGTAGGACGTTAATTTACAAAAACACAAAGAAGTTAAAATATGGACATAAAAGGTTTCTGCCCGACAGCAACGTTATAATAATGTACTTTGACTCAAGTACTGGAGTACTTTGTCCACCACGGGCTAAATGAGCCTTTACAGCAGCAAGATCCTGTTGATATAAAACATTCACATTTCCCTGAAAGAGAATGACATTTCTGTTGTTTTCTTCCCAACTATTCAGTATTCATTCATTTTAACTGAATTAAAATTATTCAACAGATTGTTAAACTCAAAAGCTCCGGGTCACTGAAATCATCACAGCAAAAAAAAAAAATCGCCATTTTTTCCACATTTTTGACCTGGGAGTGAAAAGAGATTCAACAACACTCTCTAAGTAATTCATGTTATGTTATAGTTAAGTTAGAGACCATTTCTCATACTTGTTTATTTTTAATTGGGAGGAGATAATCTCTGTGTAGTCAGTCATACTGGATTGATTTCACATTCAATAAAATAAATATGCATACAGAGAGACTCATCTCTTCAAGCGGTGCAAATATACACGACTTACACTTAATTTTGGAAAATCAAAACATGAAAATGCTTAAAAAGAGTGTAACACTATGAAAGATGTGTCCACGGTGGTTATCGCTAGTTCTCAGTACTTCAAACATACTGTGCAGCACGGCAAAGGTTCACTTTAGACAATATTAAGCCTTAAAAGCACTATGACGCTATGGTAGAGGTTTGGGTTGTGTCGTCACATTGCCATGATGTAACTGGCAATATGTCTTCAATAGTTCCTCTGTTGATTTTCTAATAAACATTGTACAGTGAGACAGATCTCAAAGTCACTCTTTTAGCACGTCAACCAACGCAAATAAAGCAGATTCTACCAACATGTAACATGACAAAACATTAAAAAAAAAAAAACGTTTTATTATTTTTTATTGTATTTATTTTTCTTTCTAAAAAGTCCATTCCTGCTGATTTTACTATTTCAAAATGCTGATCCACTGATCCAGTCTGGATCTTTTTCCTAATTCAAATAGTAAAATCCATTAAATTTAAAAAACAAAAAAAAATCTATGGAATAGCTACTGAAGATATCGTGCCAATAGTTGAAGTTACATCACGGCAACGTAACGACACAACCCAAACCTCTACCAATGAGTAACTGTGCTTTAACCATTTAAGCCGGACACCGGCATACAACAAAAATAACCGATCTACAAGCTCACATAGACCGGCTATTTTTGCCGTGCAACACCGGCATACATGTATAAATTAAGCATTTAGGCCTAGGCAATTCTTTAAAATTGTCACCTATAACGACATACGCAAAATAGGGACGTCAGGGTTTATGAAGTGTCCCACTCGGAGCAAATAACCAGAAAACCAACACACACAAAAAAAAGAATCCACCAAGTCCACCCAACAGTGTCATTAGTCCAACATACAGAGCAACAAAACAGCGTGATTCCTTGAAGCGAGGGAATGGAGTTTTCCTCCTTCACACCTGGGGTTTATGTCCTGGGTGATTGCTTTGTAATCACTAAAATGCATAAAATGTCGGCGTAATTGTGTTGAAGATCCGATCAACCGCCCGTCTCCCACAATAGGTGGTCAAAGACACGTTTGGCCACTTTAGTAATAAAAGCGTAAATTAATAAAAATGCGTCTCAAATCCAAATACAACAGCCGTGAGAGGGAATGAACGTTTGTTACTAGGAAGGAGTGGCTTGGCCTGTGTGAGCTTTTGTCTGTGTGTGTGTGTGTGTGTGTGTGTGTGTGTGTGTGTATGTATTTGTGTTGTTTTGGTTTGTTTGTTGTGTTTTCTGTACATTTGTGTTAAGGACCCCGCTTGGAAAAGGTTATGGTTAATCTCAAGGGCTTTATCCTTCTAGTAACAGGCAGAATAAAGCGTATGCAAGGTCTAAAAAAAGTGGACAGGAAACTGATAGTAATTTAAACAAGCAGGGAATATGTGCTTTGAATTCTAATTTAGGATGTAAATTATAAATGAGAAAGTGCAGCGCAGCATTTTACGAGGGGAAATAAGTCTCATTTGACTGTGTAACACCCTGGGAAGGCCTTTTAAAACCCCTATATTCTTATTTGACCGTATACTCGGTCTTCTCCTTTTGTCCCCCACCACCCCACTCTTCGCCAAAGATAGCCGATATCACAGGCTCACAAGGCGATCACAAGCCGTCTATTTTCACTGAATGTTTGCCCCAGAAATGGAACGCTGGCGTTCATGTGGTTAACACCAGGTGTAAATGAGCTAAACAGGTTGTTCTCAAAGATTTTCATGTCAAGGATCCACAAATTGACATGTATTTGGCTGCGTACCCCAATCTGAAAATAGTGTGCCAGGGACCCCCATTAACCCATTGATACCTGGAACGCATCTGTGTCACTTTTAGATTTCTTTAGGCTATTCAAAAATAGCAGATATACAAGCTCATAGCGCGGCACCGAGTGCCGCGCTACGAGCTTGTAGATCTGCTATTTTTGAAAAATCGTGAAAAGAATTATTTTATATTTTTTTCAAAAAACTGTTAGGATTTAGATTTTTTTAAAGAATCGCCTCAGGTATTAATGGGTTAAGAGAACATTTAAATAGCTGATGTACAGGCTCACGATGCGCGGCATCGCGACGAGTTGTGGAGCTTGTACAATCAGCTATTTTCGAACATCTGTAGTATAAAATGGGGTTAAACTGATTTGGATGCTATAACTAATTTTAGCTGGGGACCCCCTGGAACCCCCTCAAAGACACCCTGGGGGGTTCCCGCCCAGACCCCCACTATGAGAGCCACTGAGCTAAACAACCTCAATCTGGATATGAGACGCATTCCTTTCATTTCCGGTGTGAACGGGGGTTCTGACGTGTTTGTCCTACGCAGCCTGTTTCTCCAGTGCGGGGGGGGCAGAGTCCTCTCTCTCCCCTCTCTCCACGTTCCAGTCTCTGAGGCCTTCAGGCAGGCTGGTGTCCTCCTCAAAGCTGCCCGTGCCCTCCACAAAGTCCTCGTACGTGGACTTCTCCTCGAAGGGCCGAGGGCCCAGCAGCTCCAGCATGTCCGCCTTGTCCAACACCTCCTTCTCCAGGAGACGCCTCCCCACCTAGAGAGATGGACGGAAGGAGGAGGAACCACAACGCAAGTTGACAAAAAAAAACTAAGTACGATCTTTAATTTCCCCTTTTCTGTGAACGGGGCAGTGGAGTTTTTCTTTCAGGTCAAAGTGGTTAACCCGACCTGGAACGCACCTGTGTCACTTTAGGTTTCTTTGGCTATACAAAAATAGCAGATATACAAGCTCATAGCGCGCTACGAGCTTGTAGATCTGCTATTTTTGAAAAATTTTAAAAAAAACATTTTTTTTTTTTTCAAAAATTTAGAATTTGGCCAGGATGTTTTCTAAATTTAGAAAACATTTTAAGAATTGGACTCAGGCCTTAACACATTCCATGCCAGAGTTTAATCTCATAATGTACTCACCAGTGCCAGCGTTTTATTGTTGTTTTTTTGTTTTTTTCATGTCGCCACAGACCTCGCTAAATAAGTTAAAAGTGCGCGTTCATTTGGTTCTAAACACACAGCGGATCCGTGAGAAACGGCCAGCGAAAACAGTTTCCAAATGCGAGCCGCCATCTTGTAGATACAGCCGATCAACGGTAAACAGTGATCAGCGAGGAGAAAAACAACAACCGAGAAAATCGAGTTTTAAACAGGATCCCAGACAGGAAGCGGATACGATCGAAAAAAACGGAACCCGAATAATTCTGTTTCCGACCGGAAACCGGAAACGGAAATGGATCAAAAAAAAATTCGGAAAGTGCACCTGGGGCAAAATCAATGGGAATCGGCGGTTCGCGTAGATCTACGCGACTGGCACGCTGCGGCTTTAAATAGGTTCGCGTAGATCTACACGATTGGCATTCAATGTGTTAATGGGTTAACCCATTAAGACCTGGAAAGCGTCGGTGTCACTTTAGAGTTTAGCCATATTTTATACTTTGGCCATTCAAAAATCTTGAAAATGTGTGCAAATCTTTGAATATGTGTATTTTTAAAGAAACATTTTTTAACTAAAATCTTTGCTTCTGGGGGTTCCAGGAACAAAATATTTTGAGATGGGGGTCCGCGGCCAAATACGTATCATTTTGGGGGTCCTTCACATGAAAAAGTTTGAGCACCACTGATATAGAAACATAAGTTTTTCAGAAAACTTTTAGGATTTAGAAGACATTTTGTAGAATCGGAACCTCAGGCCTTAAAGACCATCACAATGGATTACTGCCATTTCAGCCTCTTACGTTGGCTTTCTCTTAGTTTTAGGACCAATTATAAAATTGTGCTTAATTTTAAGGTTCAGTGGAGTTTGACCAGTTAACCTCCTGTAAATACACAATCCTCAGATCAGGGCCATCCAGGCCGTTCCAGTGTCCATGCTGAAGTCTAAGGACCACTAAGGCCACTAGACAAGTTTTCTGACACGTTTAGTTCACGGTTATAATTCACAGTACAATTATCATCATACCAGGGTCAGAGGTCGCGTTAGTCCGATAATTGCCGGTTTTGACCGTTTTTTTTATGACAAAGACCGGAAAAAATAAACCTCTCCGGACATCCTGACAATGACACGGCACGTTCATTAATTTTCACCGCAAATCAGGCACATTTCAAATCCTCTGCTTTGCTTTGCAAGCTCTCTCTCTCTTAACAGCGTGTGTGTGTTTCTGGGAGAGAGAGAGAGAGATAGAACGAAAGAGTGTGTCACGCTGTTAAGTTACACCTATTTCCTATTAACAATAACCAGTGTAAAATGTGCTCTATTGGGAAGTAAATGGGAGACACTTTATTGTGAAGGTACAACCGGAAAAAGAGAGTAGTTGTTGCTGCTGCGTAGTGTCGCAGTCGCAATATATTTTAACTCTGTGGTCTCAGACAGAGACCGCGGTCCGGTTATATTAGATAAAGTTGTGTATTTAACAGTCAGTCACGCACAAGTTGTATCATTACGAGTTAGAATATGTCACAGACACTAAGCTACTACAAGGGCACTTATGAGTAAAGTTGGCAAGTTGCTCTACTACAGTTTAACATGATGAAACATCCAACACAGATGCGTAAATACTCTTCACAACAGCTATAGGCTACTGCAACTGTGGCATCCAGGTGAAACACAACGTTAATCATAAAGGTGGACCTATTTTTAACTCTATATGAGGGGGACACGTTAAAACGTTACCACTTTGAACTGAATAGCTCTATGAGGAGACGACAAGATTCTCACAACTCATCAACTTTCCCACGGCTGTCCCAGCCAGATGCACGATGGCATCCACTGTCAAACTATACAGTATAACCTCCTGTGAGTGAGTAGTGGTCTATCATTTATTGCCCTAACAGGTCAGCTGTCAGCTGATTAGAAAATGCGTTCAAAGTCCGCAATTGATTATTGAGAAACCATTACGCACGCAGTGACGCAGCATGCACAAATGGTAATTAATGTAATTGTGCTAGATGACCCTGCTTCTATATAAAATGTGTATATTAGTATTACTCGTTCATCATGGTTCATGTTCAAATAGCTCAATCCAAAATATAATGCTGTAGGCCTAAGTGTTAAGGTCCTTACACACCGGCGAATACGCGAATATACGCAAAATTCGGACTCGTTCCGAATAATTAAAAGACGCTTTTTCGCTTCGCGAAACTGGTGTGGACGCTTGCATTGACTTTGTAAGGTTTAAAAAAAATACGTATTTATTCGCATGAAGAATTCGCCCCGGTGTGTACGGACCTTTAGGCTGTATTTACGCATCTGCTTGCAATTAATGCATAAACATAATTATGACCGGTATTTTTTATCAGATGTCCGATAAATTTGAATCATTCCGGACATTAGGACCGGCAGATTAACCCATTAAGACCTGGAACTGTGTCATTTTTAGATTTGAGCTAAAAAGCATTATTTTACACTTTGGGCTATTCAAAAATAGCAGATCTACAAGCTCATAGCGCGGCACCGAGTGCCGCGCAACGAGCTTGTAGATCTGCTATTTTTGAAAAATGTTGTAAATGTGTGCAAATCTTTGAATATATATATTTTTAAAGGGAACATTTTTAACTCAAATCTTTGCTTCTGGGGGGTCCCTGAAACAAAACATTTTGATGGGGGTCCGCGGCCAAATACATATAATGTTGGGGGTCCTTGGCATGAAAAAGATTGAGCACCACTGATATAGAAACATAAGTTTTTCAGAAAACTGTTGAGATTTAGGAGACATGTAGAATCGGCTTCAGGTCTCAATGGGTTAAAATCCTAGCGCGACCCCTGACCAGGGTTTGTTTGGCCTTCGACGAAGCCAGTGTTTTCCATTCACTTGACTCAATCAACTTGCAGAGACTTCAGACTTGCTTGCTATAGATAATCCAACATTACACTATGCAGTTATTTTCTGTCAAAGTTCCATTGTCGTTATGTTTTAATGTGTGCTGTATTATTATCTTACTGTCTATAAGTATATAACAAGCTCATTAGTAAACTTTCCCACCCAGGTGTCTGACCTACATTAACACATTCTGGTGGAAAACAGGGTTAGTCATCTGGCAGGAGAAAAAGGGATGCTTTTTTCTTTGAGTTTTTTGAGTGCTTCTCGATTTGTTTTGCTTTAAATGTCATGTTTTGGATCACATCCTTTCATACCTCTCATGTCACATTCGTAAGGCCAATACCTGCTCCTTCCTTCTAACATAAAAAAGGCTGTCCGGTTCGGACGAGCTTCCCGAACCATTTGGGACAATCAGGACATCTGGGGGTGAACGAGTTCTGAGAAAAAGTTCTGAGACCTCCCATCAGAAGATCTGAATGAACGATGTCAATTATTTGTTGTATCACCTACCTTCCCGAAGAAAAGTTCTGATGTCGGAAGGAGCATGTATAGGCTCTACGCACAGCAGCCATATTGGAACGAAATTGGGCCTCTTCCTTACTTCCTTCACAGGTGTTACCAATGATACTAATGAAGGCTCTGTTCCATTCTGCTCAAACAGAGTCAGGGTGTTGACTCACTGGAAACACTCTGCTACACCAGTGGGTCTCAAAGTGTGGTTCAGGGACCCTAGTGGATCCTTGAGGGGGTTCTAAATGGCCCCTTACGGGTGTGTAACTCTGAGAGTGTACAAATGGACCCAAATGGACCCGTAAGGGTCCATTTGGTTCCATTTGTACACTCTCAGAGTTATGGGGGTCCTTGAAATGAAAAGGTTTGAGAACCACTGTGCTACACTAAATGGAACAGAGCCTTCATTAGTATCATTGGTAACACCTGTGAAGGAAGTAAGGAAGAGGCCCAATTTCTTTCCAATATAGAGCACCGAAGTCTGACGTCATTTACACATCCTTTGTTTGTCTACCTGGTTCGCGGTTTTCCACCCCCGTTCTGAATCCCCATAGACGTATTTAATATCGCGTCAAATAAGAACTGTGTTCCAAAAATAAACAAATGATCCCGGCGGTTTGACTCTTATGGATATGAAGCATCAACTGACGGTGAGAAAACGATAATGTTACTTCCACCGAATTAGTTACATTTTCCCCAGAAACAGACTGTATCAAATATAAGTGACTGACTATCATAAACGATATAGAACCTCCTCCCTGACAATATCGCCGAGACAGTTTGTTTATTTTTGGACCACAATTCTTATATGAGACGATTCTAAGATGACCCAATGTTATTCTCCATAGAGACATGACTTTACGAACCAGGGGATGAACGAGTGATGTCAGGACTTCTGTACTCTATTGGCCTTTACACGTGCGTGCACTGCTGCCACACCTCTGTCATCATATATTCATTCACGTGTCATTTTGTAGGCCTCCTCTCACCATGTCCACCAGGTCCTTCTTCTCTGTGATGAGCTCCAGTGTCCTCTGGTAGGCTCTGTCCACCAGCTCTCTGACCTCCTGGTCGATCAACTCCGCCGTGGCCTCGCTGTAGGGCTTCTCCATCACCACCTCCCCCTGCCGGGGCAGGTCAAAGGACACCTGGCCCACCTTGTCGCTCATCCCAAACTGCACGATCTGCGGACGAGGGGGGAGAGAGAGAGCAGAGGATAAGCTGACCCAGAGGCAGTGGTGTAAAGTAACTAAGTACATTTACTCAAGTACTGTACTTAAGTTTACTTTTGAGGATTTTTTACTTTAGAGTCAGTACATTTGAAAACTTGTGAAGTTGATGGGATGAACAGACATGTTGAGTACTTTTTCCATGTCAAGGACCCCCAAAAATTGTATGTATTTGGCCGCCAACCTCCATCTCAAAATGTGTTGTTCCAGGGTTAAAAATGTTCACTTTAAACAATAAATATTCAATGGTTTGCACACATTTTCAAGATTTTTCAAAAATTGCAGATCTACAAGCTCATAGCGCGGCACTCGGTGCCGCGCTATGAGCTTGTAGATCTGCTATTTTTGAATAGCCAAAGTGTAAAATAATGCTTTTTTAGCTCAAATGAAAAAGTGATACAGATGCGTTCCAGGTCTTAATGGGTTAACAGATGGTGCTTTTTCACATCCCGGCCAGAAGAAACTTTTCCAACCCCTGGCTAACTCTGGCACGTTGGTGAGGACCCCCTCCAATTATCCAATAGAATTTTGAAATAAAATAAATTCATATTTTAATTCATGTTGACTTATGTACATGGTCCCGGCCAAACAACATGAAAGAAAAGAAAATAATAGTAAAAACTAACAGGGCTATTTTTATCCCACGATTTTGTAACCCATTTTTTTCGCCCAGTGCCAATTGCCCATGTAATCCTGGGCGCTACTCTGCCTCTGCCAGCCTAGGGAGAGCCCAGAACTAAGCTCATGCCTCCTTCAATGCATGAGGAGCTGCATATTTTTTTATGAGGGTACAGTACCTACCCTAGGAGACACGGGGAGAACATGCAAACTCCACACAGAAAGGCCCTTTCGCCAACCCCACCTAGGGTATGGGCACTGATGACGCGGAGGAGAGGACACGCCCCCCAGCGCCCACAACGTCCCCGGCGGGAATCGAACCCAGGACCTTCTAACTGTGAGGCGACAGCGCTACCGACTGTGCCGCCGTTTCCCCGAACGGGGCCATTTTTTATTCAAGAACAGCGAGCGGTGTACCTGAGCGTAGGCGGACTGTGTGATCTTCTTCAGGTCGTCCTGGGCGCCGGTGGTTATCTTCCCGAAGAAGACCTCCTCGGCCACGCGGCCTCCCAGCATCATGCACATCCTGTCAAACAGCTGCTCCTTGGTGTACAGGTACTGCTCCTTGGGCAGGTACTGGGCGTACCCCAGACCCTTCCCCCGCGGGATGATGGACACCTGGAGCACAAAGCAGCAAAAAAAAATACAATGGGCCTTTTGTACCAAACAGGGCTGGAACTGTCCATTCTTTTCTGAGCGATTATGACATCGATTGCTTTTTCGATTAATCGTTTAACACATTGACCGCCAGAGGTTAATCTCATAATGTACTCACCAGTGCCAACGTGTTAGTTGTTTTTTTGTTTTTTTCATGTCGCCATAGATCTTGTTACAATCCTTAAGATTGAGCCGTACACGGTCTGTTTACATCCGCGACATGTCACTGTATCTCCCAGTGAAAACCGCATGTCAAACGGATCTCCATGGTTGTAGTTAGAGCGGATTACGTTAAACAGTGATATGCGAGGAGAAAAAACTAGGAAGAGAATTGAGTTTCAGTGTGCGCTTTAGAATGGGAGCCGACGTGATCGTCAAAACCGGATCCCAAATAATTCTGTTTCCGGTCATCAAACCGGAACCGGAAATGGATAAAAAAAATCCGGAAGTGCACCTGGAAAATTTTCAACGCGAATCGGCGGTTCGCGTAGATCTACGCGACTGGCACGCTGCGGCTTTAAATAGGTTCGCGTAGATCTACGCGATTGGCATTCAATGTGTTAATCGAGAAGGACGTTTATTGTGAAAAAGAATAGCGATGCAACGCACTGTGAGCGTGTACATCTATCCCCCCCCCCAAAAATAATGTAGTTGTTATCCCCGCCCAAAATAGGGATTGATTACAAATTACATTTTTTTTTTATCGATTAGTTTGATTGACTAGTCCCAAATCACATACTGCATGCTAAATACTAATCAGTAAGCTATTTTCTAACATACTTTTGAGTGCATACATACACAATAGTATGTTTCATTTCAGACATATTAAAGCACATGGTTATCAAACCAGACAGAATGTTAGGAAAACGCCCCATCTGGTGGCCAGCAGAAGTACTACACATAAACATTCATAGCAGGTTAAGGTTTCCCCTCGGTTTCAACAAATGACATTGTAGAAGTGACACTGGAACATTAAAAAGGAGAGGTTGTGTACCTTAAGCAGCGGGTCAGCATGCTCCAGGAACCAGCCAACGATGGCATGGCCGGCTTCATGATACGCCACCGTCTTCTTCTCTGTAGGCTGGAGGACCTGGGTCTTCTTCTCAAGGCCTAAGATCAATAGAAACGTCACTGAATAAACTGAGGGGAAAAAAAGACATGGCGGCTGCTGTTGTGTTGCCATTGAGGCATAAAACAGAACAGTGGTGTTCAAAAATGTTGAGCAAGTCAAAAATCTCACGGAACATCTGCATTCGTAGCAAAACATACAATATAGCACATTTTCAAGCTCACGTGTCAGTGGTGGAAAAAGTACTCAAATGTTTTACTTAAGTAAAAGTATCAATACTGCAATGCAGAAGTACTCTGTTACAAGTAAAAGTCCGGAATTAAATATTACTTGAGTAAAAGTACAAAGGTATTGGTACCAAAATGTACTTAAAGGGCAAGACCACTTTGGTAGAAGTTTGGGTTGTGTAGTTACCTCGCCATGATGCAACTCCAAAGGTGGACAAGAGATAAAAAAAAATTGCTTCATCGATTAGAAATTGATAATTCAAAATATGCTCCTCATTGACTTACATTGTACAGTAAAACAGCTCATCTTCAAATAGTAAAATCATCAGGAAGTTGACATTTTTATTTAAAAAAAAAAACAGTACTGGGTTTGGTGATCTTCTATATTGTCTTAATCAGCTTAGTTTGTGTTTGTTTATGTGCTAAAAGAGTGACTTTGAGAGCTGTTTCAGTGTACAATGTAAGTCAATGGGGAGCATATTTGTAATTATCAATTTCTAATCAATGGAGCAATTATTTTTCATTTCTTATCCACCTTTGGAGTTACATCATGGCAAGGTAACTACACAAACCAAACCTCTACCAAAGTGGTCTTGCCCTTTAAAGTACCAAAAGTAAAAGTACTAAAATGATCTACAAGCTCACAACGCATCGCGATGCGACGCGTTGTGAGCTTGTAGATCAGCTATTTTCAAATAGCCTAGGTATAAAATATGGCTAAAGTGGTTAATGTATGTTTTATAACGTAATCATTTATATCTGCAAAGTAACTAAAGTTTTTAAATAATTGTAGTGGAGTAAAAGTACAATATTTGCCTCTGAGATGTAGTGGAGTAGAAGTAAAAGTACAGACAATTGGAAATACTCCAGTAAAGTAAAAGTACCTCAAAATTGTGTGTGAGTAAATGTACTTAGTTACTTTACACCACTGCGTGTCACCATGCGATGTGTTGTGAGCTTGTAGATCGTCCACTATTGAACATTTGTGGAAAATTTGTGTAGTGCCTCACAGAAATACCAAGCCGATCTGGGAACCCAGAGCAAACTGAAAAGGAAAAACAGCGACCTCTGCTGTTTGTTACTATGTCAGTTGGCTCTGGGCGGAAGAAAACGTAGCACCCGTGCGCAAGGAAACCGGGGTTTTGGTCTGCCTTCACCGCTCCACTTCCGGTGGTGCGACTACGTTTTCATTCCCACTAACAATATTTCTACACGGAACACTAACACCACTTCTCCCAGAGAACATGGATGGTTTTGGTTATAAGCCCACTTGTTTCTATGATGAAAGAGCAAGTTAAAATGTGAATATCTTTCCGTGGTTTTGTCTGCTCCGCGGACGCTATTGTTAAATTAGTTTCGGCTTGTTTCGAGTGGGGAAGGATCGACAGACACGTGAATCCCGCCCACTACATTTGATTGGGTAAAGCACGGGCTGCTTCCTGATCTGAAGGCACGCCCACTTGTAGGCTACTGCGTACATGTTAAGACGAACCTCCCCGACAGATTCCAACGCAGAGCAGAATCTGTTCTTGAGAGATTAATACCAAGCAGACAATGAACCTAGCATCTGTCTAAATGTAATTCTGTACATTTTGTGGTCAAGAAAAAACAAAGTCAAGTCACAAAAACATGAGAACAAATGATCATAATATAACTATAGTAAACTAGCATATCGTCACCGTCTTGCAGAAACCTTGCTTCTCCAAATTTCTACTTTATCTTTTTTTTCGTAAATTAATGTTTCATACAAAGAGTGTTGCACATTAACTCATTCAAACCGGGAACACATCTGTCATTTTTTGATTTCTTTGGGACATAAAAAAATAGCAGATATACAAGCTCATAGCGTGGCACCATCTGCTATTTTTGAAAGAAATCGTGAAAATGTGTGCAAATTGTTGAATATTTTTTTAAAGCGAACATTTGTAACTCAAATCTTTGCTTCTGGGGATTCTACAAATGTCTTTTAAATCCTAACAGTTTAAAAAAAAATGCTTTTGGCCGTGGACCCCCATCTCAAAATATTTTGTTCTAGGGACCCGCAGAAGTTGTAACAGAGTTAAAAATGTACGCTTTAAAATATATATATATATATTCAAAGATTTGCACAAATAAAAAAATGGCAGATCTACAAGTTACAAGAGCTTGCAGATCTGCCATTTTCGAATAGCCAAAGAAACACAGATGCCCACCCGGTCTTAAAGGGTTAAAAAAAAGGAACGGTTTTGGACAAGGTTTCCACCCGACAGCGAAGCTAGTATTAAGTACATTTCACTGACCTCCGATGACCCTGTCGATGGCCTGTTCAAAGTGTTTACCGCTGACAGACGTGTTGAGGTGTCTGGCAGCGATGAGCGCGGCCTCGTTGCACACGTTAGCGATGTCGGCTCCTGGCGTCCATCCGTTCCGTTCCGTTTCACGAGACACATTGCAGAACACATTGAAAATAAATGAGTAGAAGTCATCAAGGATATAGTGCTCCAAACAGTGTTGATTTTGACAGCAAATTCTGAAATAGTTTTAGTCATAGTCTTTTAAATAAAATTCCATTTAGTTTTAGTCATATTTTAGTCACCTGAAATGTTTTCGTTTTAGTCTAGTTTTAGTCGACTAAGTATCTTAAAGGGATATTTCACTTTCAAAAAAACGTTTGGTAATTTTATCATCTACTCAGGCCTTTGTGAACCCCCCAGACAGTTTTTAAGTTGCTCGATTCAGTATTTATATATTTGATATTAATTTTATCAGACACGCCCCCTTCCTATACAAACCCATTGTAACTTCAAACTCCATTTTAACCATGTTAGATTCGTCGAAAACACCCGTCCTTGTTTCTGGTGACTCACCCTGCCCTCCTAATGCGTGAGGGGGCCGTGTTTTTCCGATTATTTTTTTCATTTATTTTATTTTATTTTTTTGTTGTATTTTATTTTTTAAATTTTCAATTTTTTTTATTTCAAATAGATGAAAAAAGTAATTGAAAAAACAAGGCCCCCTCACGTATTAGGAGGGCAGGGTGAGTCACCAGAACCAAGGACGGGTGTTTTAGATGAATCTAACATGGTTAAAATGGAGTTTGAAGTTACAATGGGTTTGTATAGGAAGGGGGCGTGTCTGATAAAATGAATATCAAATGTCTAAATACTGAATCGAGCAACTTAAAAACTGTCTGGGGGGCTCACAAAGGCCTGAGTAGACGATAAAATGACCAAAAGTTTTTTTGAAAGTGAAATATCCCTTTAAGATTATAGTCGACTAAATCTGCAGTTGATTTAGTCGACTAAAATGTATCGGCAGATTTTACACTTGGTTGCATGCTGAAAATAGCAGATCTACAAGCTCACAACGCGTCGCGCTGCGACGCGTTGTGAGCTTGTAGATCTGCTATTTTCAGAGCGCAATATACGAGCACAAACAAACATAAAATGACTTGTCTTTTAGTTCTACTGCATCTCTTCTCCACTCGTCCCTCACTATCATTTTAGTCTAGTTTTTATTTGTTGATGAAATTGCCAATATAATTAGTCTCAGTTTCAGTCATCATAGCTTAGTTTGATTCAGTTTTCGTCAGTGATAAAAGGTAGTCGACATTTCTCGTCATAGTTTTAGTCGACGAAATCAACACTGGCTCCAAGTACTCCAAGAATTCCTCTGCATTAGTGCAAAGGGCAAATGAAGTCTCTTGAATAACACAGACAAATCTATAACATAGTTCCCTTGTGCTCCTTGGGGGGGGGGTTTGAATGTGACAATGAAATGTAAATGAGACGGAACTCTCTCTGGTCTTACCCGTGAACCCCGGCGTGGCTGCGGCCATCTTGCGGGCGAGCGCGTCTCTGTCCATATTGGGGTCTATTTTGATTGGTCGTAAATGGACTTTGAAAATGGACGCTCTGCCCTTGATGTCAGGTGGACCTGTAGGAAGGAACATTGTAAGCAGATAGTGGATGTTATCTATCTATCTATCTATCTATCTATCCACACACACATACACACACAGACAGTATTTGGAGAAAAAAAATTCAATAATCTAGTATCCGGTGTCATTATGTACTGTCTGAACAAAATGTCAAACTTTTATGGAGTCGTTTAATTTTAAGTGTTGATTTGAGTGACATTGGATTCAAATAAGCTAAATATGGTCTCTGTCGGGTGGAAACCTATATGTCCAAAACTGTTCCTTTTCAGGATTTAAATTCATAAATAGCAAAAGTAGCAGATCTTGTAGATCTGCTACTTTTGAATGACGCTGTAGTGTGATCAAGTAGGACGTTCATTTACGAAAAAACACAAAAAGGTTAGAATATGGACATAAGAGGTTTCTGCCCGACAGCAATAATATACAGGACAACATGGCCATGTTTTTAGACATGAACGTTTAACCCATTAATACCTGGAACGCATCTGTGTCACTTTAGATTTCTTTGGCTATTCAAAAATAGCAGATATACAAGCTCATAGAGCTTGTAGATCTGCTATTTTAGAAAAACTTCGATTTTTTTCAAAAAACTGTTAGGATTTAGAAAACATTTTTAAAAATCGCCTCAGGTCTTAATGGGTTAACATGAAGGAGGTTCGCCCGGTACGCCCGGTACCTATGTAGATCTGCCGGTCAAAGCGTCCCGGTCTCATGAGAGCAGGATCCAAGATGTCTGGCCTGTTGGTTCCAGCCAGAACTACCACGTTCGTGACCGTATTAAACCCTGCAAAACAACAACGGGACAGTTACTACTCAACATTCTATCCAATTAATATATATATATATATATATATATATATATATATATATATATATATATATATATATATATATATATATATATATATATATATATATATATATATATATATATATATATATATATATATATATATATATATATATATATATATATATATATATATATATATATATATTACTTCTCTTATGTTAGTAGAAATCGCGTGTAGAATTAATGATATTAATTACAGTGCAAAATGGAGTATTCCTGTGCCTTGCCTTCACTGCACCACCTTTCCTTGTTATCTCAAGAAAGATAACACACAATGGAAATAAGTCCCCAGGACTTTTTTATGTTATCCTTTTAGCTTTAATGTCTTACTGTACCACGTGCTGTTTTACATTACTGACTAATAAAGTATTCAATACAACAAAAAAAAAGAAAGGGAATGAGCTTTGGAATTTTGAATATTTTTTAAACATTTTAAACATTTTAACAACACAAATCTTGTATGGGAGACCCTGGCACACATTTTCAGATGAGGGTCAAATACATATTAATTCAGGGGTCCCTGACATGGAAATGTTTGAGAACCACTTGTTCTAGAAGGCTGGTCACTTTGGCACCACACCTCAACAACGTGACCATTGAAAAAGAGCTCTGAACAACAAGGACAAAGTGATGAACTCACCGTCCATCTCAACCAGCAGCTGGTTGAGCGTGTTCTCTTGTTCACTCTGACCTCCAAAGTTCCCTCCGCCTCTCTTACGTCCCACCGCGTCGATCTCATCGATGAAGAGGATGCAAGGGGCGTTCTTCCTCGCCATGGCAAACATGTCCCTGACCTTATAAGGGATGGTTAATAGTACAAAAAAAAATAAGAATCACAACTCACACAATCATGATAAAGACTTAATAATACATAATAATACAAAATTATGACACTTTCAAACACAAAAGTTACAATGTTCTTCACTCAGGTAATGGTAAAGGTAGAAAATAAATCAATGAAAAACTACCATGAAACTCAACACTCAATTAAATAACTAGAAAAGTAAACTAGCAAATAGGAAATAAAAGAAAAAAAGGGATCTGGAAAAAAAAAAGAAAACGCATGTGCAACGTGCGTTAGGGCATTCACGAATAGTGAGTGATTTTTAGCATTCGAATTATTCGACCTATAAGTATTCGAATAATCGATTTGATTAAAAAAATAATATACATATATATTTTTTGGCATTGATGACTCTACTCAAGGAATGCGAGTTGACGTCACACCAGAGCTCACAGCTGCGTGTCTGCTGTAGAAAACCCACTAAAAAAAAGTAATCTAAAAAAAAAATGTTTTTTATCGAATAATGGTTTGATAGTCGAATATTCGACTATTCTGTTAATGCCCTAACGTGCGTACAACAAAGCAGAAGCAGCTTCAAAAAGTTACTGGTAGGTAAGTCATTCATTAAATTCATTAATTCATTTAATTAAATCATTAAATCAACCGATTTATATACTTTATACTAATTTGTATTATTAAAGGGGAGATATAATAGACCGTAGTTAAGTATCCAAACTTTTTGTGTGCAGTTTACTATGAAAAAGTCATCTGTATATTGAAACTAAAGGATAGCAGGTAAACGATGAACCTGTCTAAATGACATTTTTAACATTGTGGTGAAGAAAAACAAGCCTAAGTAACAAAGACGTATGTATGTGTGGTGTCCTCCTCACCCTGGCTGGACCAACACCAACAAACATCTCCAGGAACTCGGAGCCGTTGACGGTGATGAAGGGCACGTTGGCCTCTCCGGCTGTGGCTTTGGCCAGCAGGGTCTTCCCCGTTCCTGGGGGTCCAGACAAGATGGCTCCCTGTGGCGTGAACGGCAGCAAAATGGTTATGGTTATCTGATGCCACTTTGGACGCTTAACCCATTAAGACCGGGAACGCATCTGTGTCATTTTCAGATTTGTTTGGCTATTAAAAAAATAGCAGATTTACAAGCTCTATGAGCTTGTAGATCTGCTTTTTTTTATCGTGAAAGTTTGTGCAAATCTTTTGAATATAGCCTACATCATTTTTTAAAGCGAACATTTTTAACTAAGTTTTTTGAAAAACACATGTTTCTATATCAGTGGTGTTCAAACTTTTTCATGTCAAGGACCCCCAAACTAGCAGATATACAAGCTCATAACGCGGCACTCGGTGCCGCATTATGAGCTTGTATATCTGCTATTTTTGAATAGCAAAAGTATTAAAAAATGGTTAAAGTGGTTACACATATGCGTTCCCGGTCTTAACCCTCGTAGGGTCCTCGGGTCCTTTTAACCCGGTTTAACATTTTCAACATGAATTAAAAGTATGTAAAACATTTTTGTTCTCTATGAAACTTCTTCTATTTTCCTTATTTACTGTACTAAACATGTGATATGAAAATGAAAAATTTCATTTTCATGAAAATGAAAATTTTCACCCAGGGCCTTCGGGTCAAAGTGACCCGAAGGCCCTGGGTGTGACTAAAACACGAAGACCCTACGAGGGGTTAAATCACTGTTCTCACACAAGGACCCCCCGGTTTGGTACGGATAAGGCCAGTGGTTCTCAATCTGTTCTGGATCAGGGCCCACGTGGGCCCACCCATCTGACCACTCAACACGAAAATCCCTGGATTAGGCCATAGACCCCCATAACGCAGAGAATGTTCAAATGGTACATTTGTACAGAGTTACAGACCCTTCAGATTCGTCATCACATTATTTTTATTCCGTGAGTCAGTTTATTCCTAGGTTCACCTGCAGTTCACCAGAGATGACCTGCGGTTAATTCAACCCACAAACAACAAGAGGCAGAAGGAGCAAGTGCATTTTACGGCAGCGGAAGCTGCCGCTGAACTGACGGCGGAGGAGCGGCAGCTGCCGGCGGTGACTGCCGGCGGCGGAGCGGCGGGCTGCCGGCGGAGGAGCGCCAGCGCAGAATCAGTAGGACCATAGCCTACTAATCCTTGTAATAAAATATTACTGAGGTTAGGGTTAGGGGTTAGGTTTAGGTATAGTTTTACTGAGGTTAGGGGTTAGGTTTAGAAATAGTTTTTACTGAGGTTAGGGTTAGGGGTTAGGGTTAGGCATAGGAAACTGCCGCTCCTTCGCTGCTGCCCCGCCTACCGGCACCTGCCCCGCCGCCGCCGGCATCCCGCTGCTCCGCCACCGGCATCCCGCAGCTCCCCCGCCGGCAGCCCACCGCTCCGTCAGCGGCAGCTCCGGGGCGGCAGCTCCGCGAAATCAGCAGGAGTCAGCTGTGCGTGCTGTTTAAAGGAGAATTCCAGTCATTTTAGATGTTTTCTTTGATGTGTCGCTAATCACTCACCGACATACAAAGGGCCGTTGAATTTTTCCAGAGAAGCCCCTGTTGTCCATTGTGGAGACCCCTTCCCCTGGCATAATGGAGTAATGTGTATAAATGAAAATCGCCTATTTTAGCACCTCCAAAGTTTTTTTTCTCTCCCTCTAATCCTCATTTTGCAGTGTCCTGACACTCAAACATGCACTGAATGTCCCTTATGAGCTGCCGTTCATGCAGAACGACGTGAAGCTTGTCCTCTGTGTTGCCAGATTCTGTGAGAGAAACAAGCAACCAGCTCCATGTCGTTCTGCATGAACGGCAGCTCATAAGGGACATTTAGTGCATGTTTGAGTGTCAGTACACTGCATAATGAGGATTAGTGGGGAAAAAACGAACTTTGGAGCTGCTAAAATAGGCGATTTTCATTTATACACATTACTCCATTATGCCAGGGGAAGGGGTCTCCACAATGGACAACAGGGGCTTCTCTGGAAAAATTCAACGGCCCTTTGTATGTCGGTGAGTGATTAGCGACACATCAAAGAAAACATCTAAAATGACTGGAATTCTCCTTTAAACAGCAATCAATAGACTGTACTATTATGTAATGTACCTGCTATACTGTTTCTCGTACCTTTTTCATGCCCCAAACTGATATGTATTTGGCAGCCGATCCCCGTCTGAAAAGGTTTTGTGCCAGGGACCGCCAGAAGAGAAAAATTGTATTTAAATTTTCCAAATTATTCAAACATCACTTGAATCAAACGTGGACATAAGTATAGACATTCTTCAGGTGAGGGTAGATTCTCTGTTTGGACATCATAGACATAATTATAGCGTATATGTGGGACTATAGGTTCGATATTGTAAAAAAAAAAAAGTCCAATGTGAACCATAATATCAATATTATACAAATATTTTTGTTAATATGAAATATGTATATTTTTTAGACTTGAGTCCTTGAGTTGTATTCTTGCTCTGTAAAGCACTTTGAGCTGCATGTCATGTCAAGAAAGGTGCTACACAAATACAGTTTATTATTACTGCCAGGTAATATTTAATTCATTATTTTGCTGCCGCCAGCGTTATTCACCTTGTTTTGACAGAAGCCACTACGAACATGCTGATGTAAATAAAAAGTGTCCGGGGGGTGGGGGAGGGTCTGGTCTGTTCACTGGATTTTTTTTTACCGCGATCAGCCATTTTGTTCCGGTCGGCTGTTGAATAACAGCCGTTTTCACAAAAACAAGAGAGAAAAAAACAGAAAGGAGTGTTTTTCTAAAACTCATAAAAGGTTGTGGACGGGAATGTCATTTCTTGGGATGAAGTCACATCTGTCCATTTCTTCTTTCAGGGTCCTAGGATCATTCGTAAGTTGCGATAGAGCGCCCTCTTGTGGGATTTTCCAAAAAAAAAGTTTGGAAAAGACGCAGATCTAGGTCAATGGTTGGATTTCAATGTCAATGGCAGGGAGGCACGTCATAGACCACTGACATCATGAATGAATTTGTAAAGTGCTTTTCAAAAAATAGTTACAAAGTGCTTTACATCATAGACTGACCACATGATGTCACAGATCTAGATGAAGCCACACCCTTATTACAACCTGTATTGTTAACTGGTGAACCCAGCAAATCATTATGTGAACGACTTTTTCTTTTTCTTCCTGTTCTTGGTCGTCATGACTGCCAGTTCCCACCTGATGTTGTGTGGGAGTTCTGACTGCTCCAGACCGTACTGAATAACTGCCAGCTTGGATAACGTCTTCAGACTAGGACTCAAGTTTAGGATAAACAGGTCATTATCAAAGGCGATGAAACAATCTCCCACCATGCAACAGCAAGAACTATAAACTGAACTCGGGCCTTTCCCCTTGGGCTCAACCTTCTTCCAGGAGAAAGTCTCTCGACTGTATTTCCACAGATCACTGAAGGTCTGGCCCTTGTTGAAGCCACCAAATATGTACAGCTCTCCATGGTAGACAAAGGCTGAATGACCGTAGCGTTCTTCTGGAAGAAGCTGTGCAGAAGGTGTGTTCAGCCAGCAGTTGGTCTCTGTGTCAAACACTCTGATCATGTTGTAGCTGATCATGTTGTAGTCCTGGTGCTGCCACCGGCCCCCAAATACAAACATCTTTGTCCCGATGATGGTGGCAGAGTGATGTGATGAAGTAGGTGGTGTAGTTCCTCTGGTGTTAATTAAAGACCAGACCATTGTGCTGGTGTCCAACTTGTACATGTCATTAGTGCATCCAGTCAGCTGGGTGCGTCCTCCATGGATAAACATGACCTTCCCCAAGACACAGGCTGAGTGGTGGCGCCTCCTGTCTGGAACAGTCCCAGAAACCTTAGGCTTTACCCAGAGGTGGGTGTTCACATCAAATGCATAAAGCGCGTTGCAGAGGCCTGCACGTTGCAGGCCTCTGCGTGTAAGGCCTCCCCAGATGTAAACGATATCATCCATAAGCACAGCTGTGTGGTCCCGGCGCCTGGAGGGAACCTCAAGGTGACGTTCTCCTTTTCCAGGTGTCACTGGGGTTAGCTTCACCCAGCGTAAAGACACAGTGTTGAAGACGTTCACATCAATCTGATCTACATTGCCATCACAGTTCCAATTATCTCCAAATGAGAACACTTTGTGTTCCACTACAACGGTAGCATGACCGAATGAAGATGGCCGTGCTTCCAGATGCCCCAACCAGTGAAACATTTCTCACAACAGCACCACTGCAGATAAAAGCAGATACTCTTCAAGTGTTGCTCTGTAAGAGTGGATTCCTATTCACGTTGCATAGATTCGTTCAGCGGCACAAACGTCACACTAAGTTTAGCCAATCTACAAAGCCGATGGTGTTGGGTCGACCAATCAAAGAAGCCGATGGCTGTTGATCTTCCTAATATGGTAAATTGTTCACCGGTACAGAGAGAGACTCTTTTTAAAAGTCATGGTTATGATGATGACATTCGTTGAGTGATGACGTCATTACGTAGCAAACACAATGACCCAAAAAACCCTATGATAATAGAACCCCCTCAAGGGCCCTTGGGGGTCCCCGGACCCCACTTTCAGAACCACTGACTTAAAGTGACTTATGTTCTGCATTAATCAGATAATCACTAACACTAGCATCCCCATTGTATTTATTTTTTAATAAAACATTTTATCTCACGATTTTGCAACCCCATTTTTTTCACTCAGTGCCGATTGTCTAGGTAATCCTGGGCGCTACACTCCCTCTGCAAGCCTAGGGAGAGCCCGGATCCAAGCTCATGCATCCTTCAATGCATGGGAGCTAACGAGCCTTCTCATCACCCGGCAGGGGGGAGTTTCCCCAGTTGGACGTAACGCGTGGAAGGAACACGTTATTCCCTCTCACCGACCCCACCTAGGGTATGGGCACTGACGACGCGGAGGAGAGGACAAGCCCCCAGCGCCCAACAGCGTCCCCGGCGGGAATCGAACCCAGGACCTTCTAGCTGTGAGGCGACAGCGCTACCGACTACGCCATCGTGCCCCCAGCATCCCTATTCTTATCTGAGTAGAGTTCAGTGGGTTGCCAGGTTCAGATAAGAATAGCATCCCTATTCTTATCTGAACCTGGCGACCCACTGAACTCCACTCGCCCCCCTCCAACCCTACACCACAAACACACATACACCCTGACCCCTCCTCCCGGTTTCTGCACTTTGACTCTTTTTGCACTAATACCATGTTTACAGCTCTATCTGTATCTATGAATGAGTGTGTTTCTGTGTGCCTGTCCTCCGCGTATCTCAAGAACCTTACAACCTAGGCCAGTGGTTCTCAAACATTTTCATGTCAAGGACCCCCAAATTGACACTCATTACCCCACGGACCCCCATTTGAAAAGATAAGCCAGGGACCCCAATAAGAGAAGGTTTTTAGGGCTCTCTAGCAGTGATTCTCAACCATTTCATGGACCCCCAGTTTAACATGCATTAGGGTACGGACCCCCATTTAATTCATATTGTAAAATCAATGTTAATTTGACTCTGATTGTGTACAAATGGAACCAAATGGACCCGTTAGGGTCCATTTGGTTCCATTTGTACACTCTCAGAGTTACACACCCGTAAGGGTCCATTTGGTTCCATTTGTACACTCTCAGAGTTACACACCCGTAAGGGTCCATTTGGTTCCTATCCATCATTTAGCTGGGGACCCCCTGGAACCCCCTCAAGTACCCCTTGAGGGGTTCTCAAAGTGACCCCACTTTGAGAACTAATGACCTAGGCTGCTAATCCAGCCTGGTAGCGTGTCGTGGGTTCAAATCCCCATCCCGACGACCTTTGATGCGTGTCACCCCCCCCCCCCCCCATTCTCTCTCCCCATTTCCTGTCAGTCTACCGTATATCTATCAATAGAGGCAGAAAAAGAAAAAAACATTTTAAAAAAGGAACCGTACGACCGATCGACATCAAACGTGGCGTGTTTATCGCCCGAATGCTGCTGCGTTAAATGGTGTTAAAGGTTCTATGACATTCATTTTCACTTTTTTTTTTTTTAATGTTTTTTGGGGGGTTTTATGACCTCAATTACACCCAAAAAATCTGAACTTTGAACATTCAGTGGATTTTCTGTGGTCTGGGGTTTTCTGAATAATTAGGCTGAAAAGTAATCTGAGCTTGGCCCTTCGGCAGTGAGGTCACAGTCGATTAATCCCGCCCACTCTCCTCCTCACCCTTCCCCTCCCCTATCCTTTCCTTTGGGGGGGGCGGAGCATAGGTGATGATTGACAGGCAAAATCCCTCACCAGCGACACCCGCAGGCAAAGATTTATTTTTTCATTGCAGTTGAAAAGGCTTTAGAAATGTGAGAGAAAAACACCTGCCATGGATCAATGGAGTGGAATTTTTTGTTAAAACTTTCTATACACGTTTGAAGGACCATGACAGAGACTTTTAATGTGTGGTAAAATTTAACGTCATGAAACCTTTTAACGTGTGTGTGTGTGCATTTTCAGAGCATGTTTATTTTAATGATCAATCAATCGATTGTGTTCCGGCTTGGATCAACGGAACTACCATTACACTTTAAATTCCTATTTATCCCGATCACAATGAAAACACATTTTTCAAGCTTTTAGCGAAACAATTCCAAGACATTTTGTTTTATTTTTTACATCAATGTTTTCATATTAACTCTCTCAGTGCAAAGAGCGAGTTATCCCCATTTTATTTATTTTTTTTTTCAGAACCCAAGATATCGTGATCCAAAGATTTGCTGCTCCATTCACTTCTTGTTTAACTTATTATTATTTTGTTTTACTTTTAAAACATTGCTGGCACAGTATAAACGTATTTTTTTTATTTCATTGGCACTGAGAGAGTTAATATTAAAGTGTTTTTGGCAAATATTTGGGGGCCCACTTGCAATATCCTGGTGGCCCATCAGCGGTCCCCGGCCCACAGGTTGTTAACCCATTCATTACATGGATATGCATGGAAATGCATCATGTTTTGGCTATTCAAAAATAGCAGATATACGAGCTTGTAGATCTGCTATTTCTAGAAAAATCGTGAAAATGTGTGCAAATCTTTGAGTATATATATTTTATAGCGAACATTTGTAACTCAAATCTCTGCTTCTGGGGGGTCCCTGGCTGGAACTAAGTATTTTGAGATGGGGGTCTGTGGCCGAATACATATCATTTTGGGGGTCCTTGACATGAAAAAGTTTGAGAGCCACTGATTATTATAGCAACATACATTTTTCAGAAAACGGTTAGGATTTAGAAGACATTTGCAGACGCGTTCTAAGATTGAATGGTTTAAGACAGGAATGAATCCATGTTCCATAATAATGACCTTTGGGATCTTTGCCCCCAGGTCCTGGTACTGCTGGGGGTTCTTCAGGAAGTTGACAAACTCCAGGATCTCCAGCTTGGCCTCCTCGCAGCCGGCCACGTCCTTGAACTTGACGTCTATGTTGTCCTTCATCATCTTGGCCGTGGACTCGCTCATGCTGAACGGCCCGCCCCTTCCGCCCCCGGCGCCTCCTCCCATTGGTCCCCGCCGCAGGGTGAAGAGCAGGAAGCCAATCACCAGCAAGGTGGGGATCATGCTCATCAAGAATGAGCTGTGGAAAAGGGAATGATGACGACACTAGATTAGGGCTGCAAATATCCATCATATTCATAGCGATTATTCTATGGATTTATTTTTTATTATTAATTGAATAATAGAGTGCATATATATATATATATATATATATATATATATATATATATATATATATATATATATATATAAACTGCAGATGAAGCAGAGCTTTAGGGTTAAAGATAAAATATCTACCCGTGGTACAGAAGCACACTATTATTTCCTGTTTATATAATTTTACATTAACACATTGAATGCCAATCGCGTAGATCTACGCGAACCTATTTAAAGCCGCAGCGTGCCAATCGCGTAGATCTACGCGAACCGCCGATTCGCGTTGATTTTTCCCCAGGTGCACTTTCGGATTTTTTTGATCCATTTCCGGTTCCGGTTTGAAGACCGGAAACAGAATTATTCGGGTTCCGTTTTTTTCGATCGTATCCGCTTCCTGTCTGGGATCCTGTCTAAAACTCGATTTTCTCGGTTGTTGTTTTTCTCCTCGCTGATCACTGTTTAGCGTTGATCCACTGTATCTTCAAGATGGCGGCTCGGATTTGGAAAAGCTTTTCGCTGGGCGTTTCACACAGATCCCCTGTGTGTTTAGAACCAAATGAACGCGCACTTTTAACTTATTTAGCGAGGTCTGTGGCGACATGAAAAAAAACAAAAAACAACAATAAACTGGCACTGGTGAGTACATTATGATATTAACCTCTGGCATGGAATGTGTTAAAGGGGGTAGTTCACCCAAAAAATAACGTATTTTCTATCAATTGCACACCCCATGAAGCCTAAGCGAATCATTTGATTCCCGTTTCCTACCGGACGGTTAATGTATCCGGTAGGAGACACAAAGTAGATTCTTTGTGTCTCCTACCGGAATTACACCCGGTCATCAAATTATTGGCTTAGGAATGCGACAAAAACAAAAATAAATCCATGAATTCAAGGCTTCATGGGGTGTGCAATTGTTAGAAAATAAGTAATTTTTTGGGTGAACTCCTCCTTTAACTTTGAGAAATGGGAATGCTCCTCGCTCAGCGAAGTGTCATTTTCAAGCGACATCAATTACTTATGACATCATGCTACACAGCTCTATCACTGGATGCTGTATTTCTCTCTAAAGTTATTGCTACACTTATTTATTTATTTAGTTGAATTCATTTCCTTCCACAGAACATGACAGATGTGAAAATAAAATGTGAAATATCCTGAGGAATTGAGCTGTTTGACATGCATGCTCTCACAGATCTACCCACAGGCACAACAACCCACAGGCTTGTCTAAACACGGTAAACTTTTGTTAACATAATTTGACATCAACACAGACTTAGTGCATTTCTAGGGTCATTGTTTCAAGCATGGAAACGATTATGACAAGTATAATTATAACAACCAAAAGGATTGTAAAGGACATAATTGTGATTATGTCAAATAATTTGCTATCAGGTGATTATGTTATAATTGACTAGAGACAGGTACACACAGAGAGAGAGAGAGAGAGAGAGAGAGAGAGAGAGAGAGAGAGAGAGAGAGAGAGCACACCCATCACTCTATCTAGAGACAGGTACAAAGAGAGAGAGAGAGAGAGAGAGAGAGAGAGAGAGAGGCTACACACCCATCACTCTATCTAGAGACAGGTACAAAGAGAGAGAGAGAGAGAGAGACTACACACCCATCACTCTATCTAGAGACAGGTACAAAGAGAGAGAGAGAGAGAGAGAGAGAGAGAGAGAGAGAGACTACACACCCATCACTCTCAGAGCTGTAGACCACAGCTGCTCTGTGTGAAGGCTCCAGGCCCAGCTCCATGTGGGCGGCCTCCAGGTTACGCTCAAACGTGTCCACGCTCCCTATGTTGAACCACACATAGCTCTGTGGGGCGGAGAGAGAAGAACAAAGAACAAGCAAGTTGTTTAAGAAAACTCACAATGCCAAAATAAAGCCTGAAACTTATTTTCTCACTGCAGTCCTTATGATTAAGGCTGTGGTTCTCAACCTCCTGAACCCCCCCCCCCCCCCCCCCAAGGAACCCTGAGGGTCCCTGAACATTGAGAACCAATAATGTACAGATAGCTAGGTAAGTTTTGTAATTATGGTATAGGTTTGTAATTAGACATAATATGCAGAATTGTATTACATATATATCATAAATACGTACATGCAGTGTATTCACATTCTGAAATGGCTTCTCTTAACCACCGAATGCTTTCCATATGGTCTGCCTAATATAATATAATATAATATAGAGGTTTTACTTTATGTTCATTTGACCTTTATTGTTTCATTGCAATATGTTTCTTTGTTATATTGGTATTTTTGTTTCTTCATCTGTATGACATGTCTATATTAATGTTTAATTTGTAATAGATGTGTATATTCCACATTGATGTAATTTTATCCTATGAATGTACAAATGTTCCCGGAGAATGCCCAGGCATGCAAACAGTCCCGAGGTGAAAAAGGTGACAACATGTTGTTTTCTTTTGGGTCAGGTGTCACACAATTGTCCTATTTGGGTTCAAAAAGGTGACTGTAGCTGAAAAGTTACACTTTTGCATGTCTGAATGCCACTTCTCAAGTCCCTGGTTCTTTTTAGGCATCCTCCTCCACATTTTTACTGAATATTTGTGTATCATTTTTTAATTCTCTTGCAAGTGAAAACAAACAAACAAACAAAGAATTATACCGTATTTGCAAGAAAATGCTATACATTAAAATAATGAATTGTTAATCATGCATCACACACCCCGTCTGAGGCGTCAGCTCCTGGCACCGTAATGACTCGTACATACTGTTTGTTGACAACCTCCAAACGGTCAACCTAGTAAAACAACAGTATATAGGAAAGATAACACACACATTAACAACATACTTGTATCATTATATGGCTATTATACATACTTATGCTAGTATAAGTTAATTGCATGTTTTGGTAGGGTGTAAGAGCACATTTATAGTTATTAATTAGGATGAACAAACGAGACAAATCTAACGACATATACTGTATGAATGGTGTTGAACCTCACGTTAAGAAGCTGAGAAAAAAGCCTGTCAAAGATCTCACACACTCTCTCACAGAAGTTACTAGTTTAAGGACAAATTATATGTTTTATTTATTTGACCTGAAACTGAGTGGATTCTTCAACATTTGTCTAATCGGGGAGGGATCTTGATTTGCGCCATTTCATGTTTGCCTACTTGCAGCACATTCTATCAGACCACATCAAAGAAATGCGTTTGGTTTTTACCACTTAAACCCTATATACTTGATCCCCCAGGGGTCTGTACTTGATCCCCTCCTTTTGTTCCCCTTCTACACCATATCTCTTCGCCGAGCATATCGGATCTACAAGCTTGTGGACCTGCTACTTTCACTGAATGTTTGCCTATAATAATAATAATAATAATACATTTTATTTGTAATGCACTTTTCATTCACAAGGAATCTCAAAGTGCCACATGGTAAAACATCATCAATCATATAAAGTTAAAAACAAGATTTAAAAACAGACTAAACAACAATTCAACACGAAAATACCCTCTGAAACAAAAAAAAATTCAGGCCTATTTTAAAAGAGTCCAGGGTCTGTGGTGCTCTCAGGTTAATAGGAAGGCTGTTCCACAGGCGCGGCGCTGCCGAGCAGAAGGCCCGGTCACCCATAGTATTCATAGTACTCATAGTACCTATGACAGGTCCAGATTATGGACGCCAGGGTTCATGTGGATAATCCCATCCTCACCATGCCTCTGCCAAGGTAGCGATGCACAAAGTCCTTCCAGGTAATCTCCCTGCCGGTGTCTCTGAAGTACAAGTAGAGGAAAGAAGACGAGATGCCTGCCGCAGCGATGGCCAGGTAGCGGAAATCCTTCTCATCCCATGGAAGATCACCCTGCATGAGGAGACAAGGGGTCATTACAATCATTTTCAGAGAAAATATCTTCAGATGGGGGTCCGCAATCCGCAGACATATACATATTCATTTGAGGGTCTTTGAGACATGAATTTGTTTGAGAACCACTGGTTTTAACAACACAGAAACAAGCCCAAAAAAACGCAACACCCAACTACCAATATTTACAAGCGACTTTAAAGAAAAACAAGCCCAAATTGGCTTATAATAAGCAGACTTGGCAACATTGACCTGTATCGACCCATCTCGCTGTGATCACTGTCTTACTGTAGGTGTTACAATGTATGTGTGTGTGTGTGTGTGTGTGTGTGTGTGTGTATGTTAAAACACAACTAAAGCCTCATTTATAACTGGTTGCACACCGGTGTCACGCACAGAAAACAGCCTAGGTATCTATCTATCTACATCAGGGATTACCAAACAGTGGTGCGCGCACGCCCTCTAATGGTGGCTAATGGTGGTGCTATGGTGTCATTTTAAATATATTATGAACATAATATGCCAATATATGGCAAGTATATGCAGAATATATGCTGCATATATTCACATATATGAACCTGAATATGGCATATTATGCCATATTCAGGTTCATATATGTGCATATATGTGGAAATATATGTCTCATATATAACTTATACATGTCCACATAAATGCCACATATGATACATATGTACATATATGTAAAGACATATATGCAGGCGGCCAATTTCGAATATGTCGTCACATATATGATCAGCATATATGTTGCATATATAAAAGATATACGTTCATATATTTCCTTTCCGTGTGTGTGTGGGGGGGGGGGGGGGGGGGGGTGTCAGCTAGGTCTGGAGGTAACAGGGGAGCCTGGTTCCAGATGAATCTGCCAGTGCAAAAAGGCAGATTCTTTCTGACCCCTCTCAATAGAGATTCCAGACTAATATCTATATCAGTCTGGCCATGCCAAGCTAGGGGTGCACGGCCAAAAAAGTTTGGGAACCGCTGATCTACATGCTTATAGATCATCAGTTATTTATCGTATAGATCAGGCATTCCATGCTTGTGGGGAGATGGTTGACACATACCTTCTGCATGCGGCTCCACCAGTCTTTACCTCCTCCTCCTCCTCCTCTCTTTCCTCCCCCTGACCCCTTGCTCTTCCCATCTGCAGGTTGCAAGTTTAGCTCAAAATGTAACTTTATCTGCACATTGAAGCAGGTAAATGACAACATAACAGGAAGAGAAGCAACTGGCACAGGTGAGATTAAACAAGGATTATAATGAAATATCACCTCAATAAACAAGACACAGATGAAAGCTAAATATGAACACATAAGGCTGGATAACGGGCTCTGTGCACAGCAGCCAAATTGGGCCTCTTCTTACTAACACCTTCACAGGTGTTACCAATGATACTAATGAAGCGTTCATTTATTGGTGTGTCCAATAAAGACAGTGTGAGTACTTTGTCCTCCATTTAATTGAAACTTTGGATGTGCTACCCTTTTGGGGATTTTTTTAATTCCTTATTTTGATGTGTACAGTATACTGGACTTTGGGTCTAGCACCACTGAGAAAACCCATTGTTGATGCAAATGGACCCATTTGGTTCCATTTGTACACTCTCAGAGTTACACATCCGTAAGGGGCCATTTATAACCCCCACCAGGAACCATGAGGGCCCCTGGACCACACTTTGAGACCCCCTGGAGTGTTTCCAGTGTCAACATGCACAATATCAACACCCTGACTCTGTTTGAGCAGAATGGAACGGAGCCTTCATTAGTATCTAAATCAGGGGTCTTCAATGTTTTCAGGCCAAGGACCCCCTAGCTGAGAGAGAGATGAAGCAGGGACCCCCTCGTTATTGTATAAAATTGTGTTTCAGATCAACTCTTGCTGCTCTTTTTTCCCTCTACACCTATAACTCTTTGCCAAAAATAGCCGATCTACAAGCTCACAACGCCTTGTGAGCTTGTAGATCTGCTATTTTTGGCTAAAGTTCTCCTCAGAAAAGGGATGCTAGGGTTCGAGTGGTTAATGTAAAAAAAAAATAATCATATCACACAAAGATTTGGCGGACCCCCTGTAGTAACTCTGAGGACCCCCTAGGGGTCCCGGAGCCCCTGTTGAAGACTCCTGATCTAAAGGGTCCATTTGGTTCCATTTGTACTCTCAGAGTTATGGGGGTCCTTGTAATCAAAAGGTTTGAGAACCACTGAGCTACACGAAATGGAACAGAGCCTTCATTAGAATCATTGGTAGCACCTGTGAAGGAAGTAAGGAAGAGGCCCAGTTTCTTTCCAACATGGCTGCTGTGCATAAGGTACACAAAACAATACATAACGGAGCTCGAGGAAATCAGACCACCTGGTATATTTATTATGAACTATTATTATCTTATCATTATTTGCTACCGTTTTATTTGGTTTTATTGTAAACATCCGGTACTGTAGCTCCTACTGTACCTTTGGGTGCCTCGCTGGAATAAAACCGTCCTCGAGCCGCGTAGCGTCCCTGGCAGTAGGACAAGAACTTTGATGGTGTGAGAGACACATTCTGAAAAACAACAACAACATGATGTCATCCACAATGACATGATTTACTTTGACAAACAAAAACTTGAATTCAAAGTGATCTTTAACCCATTAAGACCAGGAAGGCATCGGTGTCATTTTAAGATTTATTTGGCTAATAGTCAAAAATAGCAGATCTACAAGCTCGTAGCGCGGCACCGAGTGCCGCGCTACGAGCTTGTAGATCTGCTATTTTTGAAAAATCGTGGAAATGTGTGCAAATCTTTGAATATATATTTATTTTGAAAGCGGACATTTGTAACTCAAATCTTTGCTTCTGGGGGTCCCTGGAACTAAATATTTTAGAAATGTTTGCTTTAAAAAATATATATATATATTCAAAGGTTTCCACAACTTTTGTAGCCAAAGAAGCCAAACTCACCAAATAGCCAAAGAACTCTGAAAATGACAGAGATGCGTTTCCGGTCTTAAAGGGTTAAAGCAGCACGTAAATCTGCACGTTTATTCAAACCCAGTATCCCCACATGGAAGAGACCAAACGTATGAACTTGATTAAACTGTCTGGAAGAGATACTGAAGCTGCATTTATATGTATCTGAGTAACAACGCTCAGAGCTACTGAAACCACAAATAAAAGAATGGTTTGATCTTTATTTACACAATCATGCCGTTGGTCGTGCATACAGTAGGTGTGGGAGAACGCATGTCATACAGCTCATATAAGAGAGAAATACAACCGTCCAATATACAACATGAGATGCAGGAGGGAGGAGTGAGCAGGCAGGCAGACATTTGAGTATATTAGGATGTGGCTCTTCAGTCCAACCTGCTCCGTTCCTCCGGACTCGCATCTAGTCCTCACCTCCTCACTCGGAGGCGTGACTATGGTGACTAAGGTGAGTGTGGAAGTAGTAGTGTTAACCCATTAAGACCTGGAACGTATCTGTGTCACTTTAGATTTCTTTGGCTATTCAAAAATAGCAGATCTACAAGCTCATAGCGCACCACTGAGTGCCGCGCTATGAGCTTGTAGATCTGCTATTTTTGAAAAATCTTGAAATATATATATTTTTTTCCTTTTTTGCATCAGGTCTTAATGGGTTAGTATTATTATAGTATTAGAATTTGACTAGTGGAAGTGTAGGAAGACCTCCTTCCATCAACCACTGTAGCTTTGGGTTTGAAACAACGGCCACACCCTCTGCTTAAAGAAAAACCTGAAGATGATCCATTTATTTTTCTGTTAAAATGAATTGGAATAAAAACAAATGTATGCATCGGGTCTGGATCGCATCCCGGTGAAATATCTTGCAGTGTGTGATCCCTTGTTGGCCATCAATGGTATAGTGTGAAAACCACAACGATATATGACAGACAATTTCAAGAAAGAGACTCGTATAATGTGAAATACATAAGGATCTGATGACTCCCCGACCACTTTAAACGTCCTGCAGTGTGTAGCTTCCTTAGGCAAGAAGCAATGACCTCCACCTATGTTATTACATTACACAGGAGTGAGCATTACATTACAAAACAGAGAGCAGCTCTGTTAACCCCCGCATCCCTGTGATAATGATATATTAGACATTATTATTCTCATATATATATATATATATATATATATATATATATATATATATATATATATATATATTGAACACTTCTCCATTCACATAAAAAAAAGCGTAGTTTAACAGCACAAGGCGGTCGTTTCCATCTATTTATCTTTCGGTATAGCCAGCAGAGAAGCAATTATTAACCAATATAAACGGACTAGCGTAGCGTATTTTAACCATCATCATCATCATCATCTTCATCATCAGCTAGATATACATTGTGGAAACAGCCAGCCAATAGAGACGGTCGGGGGCACAGTTTGGATTCCAGCGCCACTCCGGGGGCGTGGTTTGCCAAGCACTCCCGTACGCTCCCAAATCACGCGTCAATGACCAGAGTTTGCTACGCATACCTGTGTATTTGAGAGGGGGAAGACTACTGGTGCTTTACTGTAATGGAAACGGCGGATATTTTGATGCGGTGTGGTGCGGTGCGGTGTGGTGCGGTGTGGTGCGGTGCGGTGCGGTGCTAAAGCTGCAGTCAAAATCCAGCTTTACTGTACCATGAATCTGAGAATATGTGTGACGTCTCAAAGCATATAAAACATAGGGCTCAGTTTAGCCATGGCTGTTTGTTTACCTCTGTATTACAGTGTTGCCCTTAAGGCATATTACTGTAGTACGTAACTGTTTTATGTGTTTACATAATAAAACAATTGCCACTGGAGTAGTGTGGTGGAGTACTGTTTACCAGCAGAAACACATTGTTAATATTTTGGTGTTTTGGTGGACGGGGATGATTTTGGGATACCAAAACCAGTGGTGGAAAAAGTACTCAGTTATTTTAGTTAAGTAAAAGTAGCAATACCACAATACAAAAATACTCGGTTATAAGTAAATGGCCTGTGTTCGAAATGTTACTTGAGTAAAAGTACAAAAGAATTGGCATCAAAATATACTTAAAAGTACCAAAAGTAAAAGTACTAAAATGTTTGAAAATAGCCGATCTACAAGCTCACAACTCGTCGCACCGCGACGCGTTGTAAGCTTGTGGATCGGCTATTTTCAAATAGCCTAGGTAAAAAACAGGGCTAAAGTGGTTAATGTATGTTTTATAATGTAATAATGTATATCTGCAAAGTAACTGGTAACTAAAGTTTTCCAATAATTGTAGTGGAGTAAAAGTATAATGTTTGCCTGAGATGTAGTGGTCGAGTATAAAAGTAAAAGTACTGAAAAATGGAAATACTTCAGTAAAGTAGAAATACCTAAAAATTGTACTTAAGTACAGTAATTGAGTACATGTACTTAGTTACTTTACACCTGGCACTGACCAAAACACACAATGAAAACAAAATACAGCGAGAGAGCAACGTGTTTCTGCAGGTAAACATCACCACAGCACTTCAGAGGCAGATAACTGCTGCTGAAAGAGGGACATGACGGGTAAAACTTGTATTTATTGTTATTTTATGTAAACACTAACAGAAACACAGGGCAAGGTTACATACTGTATGTAGGCACATGTCTGGACTGATGGTCAGCTTTGGTCAGACTTGTGACAACAGTGTTGTCACAACACTAACCTTATAGACCAGTGGTTCTCGCTTAAGGGGGTTCCAGGTGGTCCCCAGCTAAATGATGGAGAGTTGGTAACCAAATGGACCCTTATAGATCTTTAACTCTTGAGAGTGTAAAATGAAACCAAATGGACCCTTATGGGTCCATTTGGTTTCATTTTACACTCTCAAGAGTTAAATTATTGTTAAAACATCTGCATCACTTAATTAAAGAATTGGTATTTTGATAAATATTTGCCTGTCATCTCTCCTATTGTACCACATCAATACAGCAAGGAATTGTGGACAAAACCTTATCCAACAAAGTCTTGGGTCTGAGAGTCTAGATCTCATCAAACGGTGGTTCCGTGGCTCAAATGCTGAATAAATAATGGACCTTGATATGAAAAGGTTGAAAACCACTGTTGTAGACCAACAATCTAAGTTATCTAACTGCCAATACAAAAAGGAGAAAACTAAGAGATTGTAGATCTAATATAACAGTCAAAGTGCCTGTGTGAGAGGGCTGATTCTCAAGCTCTTTAATGTCAAGGACCCACCATTTGATACAATGTTTTATCTCTGGGAGCCAAATCAAAGAACATACTATATTGTTAGACATGATTGTTGGTCTGATATGGTCCGTCATTTTGCTTCCCATGTATTATAGGTCATTGGTTCTCAAAGCGGGGTCCTTGAGGGAGTTCCAGGGGGTCCCCAGCTAAATGATAGATAGTTAGGAACCAAATGGACCCTTATGGGTCTGTAACTCAAGAGTGTACAAATGGAACCAAATAGACCCCAATGGTTGAGTTAAATTAACATTTATTTTACGATATAAGTTGGGGTCCCAGAGATAGAAATGCCATTAAATGGGGGTCCGTAGCCTAATGCATGTCAAACTGGTGGTCCTTTAAATTAAGATGGTTGAGAATCACTGCTAGAGACGTAAAAATTCCTCTTCCTCTTATGAGGGTCCTTACAAATGGGGGTCCGCGGGCTAATAAGTGTCAATTTTTTGGGGGTCCTTGACATGAAAAAGTTTGAGAACCACTGCTATAGGTAGCTTGATTTGATTGATTGAACACTTTATATAGAAGTTTGCAGGAAAAAAAGCACATGAAAGTCCAGTTTAAATACAAGGTCAACTAAATAGGATTAAAAAAGCCCATGAAAGCCTCATGGCTTGTTTTCAAATATATTGTTTATATATATATCCTTATGTACTCAATGCATTGTGAATGGAGTTAGTGAATTCACTATGAGTGAATTGTAGCCTATTAGATAACAGTGAAACTGATCAAAACAGTCAATTCTTGTACGTTCTCTAGTTGTATTTCCTTGTACAATGTACATAAACTACCAATCATTTAGCTGGGGACCCCCAGGACCCCTGTCTGGGGGGTCGATCAGTCTGGACCCCCATGCACGTTGAGAACCACTGGGCCAGCCCACGTTAGCCTCAGGAAGCTAACTAACACTCATGACAGATGCAGAACTCTAGCCCCTACGGAACCTCTCCCTCCGCTAAGTAGCTCCGAGATGAGGTCCCTCGTTGGTTCCTGCCGTTTGCGGTCGACATTGTCGCACATTTTCCAATTTTACATGTTTCTTACCCCTTTCTGCACATCGTATCCAAAAAGCAAAGCATTTGCGCCACTCTCTCAGATGTTTTAAGTTCTAGCGGAACATAACAGCTTCCAACGAGTTGAAGAAAGTATTTAATTTGCCTCGGTTTTCATCCGGTTCCATAATATTTTGCATTGGAAGATGCAATTCAACATTTGACCAGTAGGGTAATCAGTAATGTTATCTCTACGGGCGCAACTCTTGCGCAATGTCTTAAAAACATGTAACCGGATGAAAACCGAGGCAAATTAAATTCTTCAACTCGTTGGAAGCTGTTATGTTCCGCTAGAACCTAAAACATCTGAGAGAGTGGCGCAATTGCTTTGCTTTTTGGATACGATGTGCAGAAAGGGGTAAGAAACATGTAAAGTGGAAAATGTGCGACAATGTCAACCGCAAACGGCAGGAACCAACGAGGGACCTCATCTCGGAGCTACTTAGCGGAGGGAGAGGTTCCGTAGGGGCTAGCATCACAGACAGCTTGAGATTTGGAGATAAAATGAAAAAAATAATAAATATTTTTTTTTAATATAATGTACCGTGGTGGCGCAGCCTCCATGGCCGGGCATGGAGCTCCGTGTGGCGGCCGTGAAGCAGCGTCGTCCCGCTGTCCTCCCCGCCAGCCTGAGCCGCACCGGCAGAGCGGCCGCCGCTGAGAGGAGCCCCATCATGAGAGACATTCACCCAGGCTGCTGCTGCCCGCCGCCCGAGACCTGCCGAGACCCACCTTTAAGAGTTCTTTAATAAGAGTTTGTTTGGTAACGTTTTAATATGTTTCTCCTCTGGCTGTGCTTTCCATTCAGTCTGTGTTATTGAAGAGCTCAGCAGTGTTCAGTCAGCAAATATAACGGAGCAAATATAAGACTTCCGGTGGACGATCTCTTCAGAATAAGAGTACCCTCTAGAGCAATCTTATATTTACATCCATCAATGCAGTTGTGGAAAAAATGTTTTACTTAAGTAAAAGTATCAATACTGCAATGTAGAAATACTCTGCAAAAGTAAAAGTCCTGAATTCTAAATGTAATTAAGTAAAAGTACTGGTATCAAAATGTAATTAAATATACAAATATTTTGCTTGTAGATCGGCTATTTTCAAATTGCCAAAGTTTAAATAGGGCTGAAGTGGTCTTGTATAAATATAAAAATATTTTGCTTGTAGATCGGCTATTTTCAAATTTCCAAAGTTTAAATAGGGCTGAAGTGGTCTTGTAATTATAATCAAAAATATACAAAGTAACAAGTAACTAGTATAATATCTGCCTCTGAAATGTAGTGGAGTAGTACTTAGTTACTTTCCACCACTGTATACGTGTATTTTTCAAAATGCATAGTACAGTAATTGATTACATGTACTTAGTTACTTTCCACCACTGTATAAATGTCTTTTTCGAAATGCATGTATGTCTTTCATAAAACATTAAATGCGATGCTCTTACTTTGAAGGCAACCGGAAACCTTATATTTGCTAGCTCAAAACCCGGATGTGTTATATTTGCTACCGGAACGGAGCTGAAGAGCTCAGTACGTAACAGCCACGGAAATGTCATGAGAGAGGGTATAAATGAGGACCTCAGCGGCTTCCTCTCCATGTGCCTGATTGAATATGTACTGTTTGACACATTTATGTCGTCGACTTTGATGAACATTTTATTAATGTTTCGTTAGAATATATCAGTGAATATAATGTTGAGTCGTTTCAGCGTCGAGAAATAATAACAGCGGTTTAAAAAGATGTCTTGACTCTTTATTACATGTGTGCGTTAAAGGGACAACTGTGTGGGGTCCTCACACTCCTCCTCCTCTGATTGGCTGAGAAAAGCTCCCCTTCCTCCCCCCCCCCCCGTGCATGTCAAGGAAGATTTATTTAAGGAAGAGACGCGCTGGACGCCGGGGATGCGCCATGACGGCTCAGCAGTTTTGATTGAATACTTTATTTAGAAGTTTGCAGAAGAAAAAGCACATGAAGGTACACTTTAAAATACAAAGTCAACTAAATAGCTTTGAAAAGCCCATGAAAGCCTAATGGCTTGTTTCAAATGGGGTCCCCATGTACTCAATGTATAGTGACATTAAATGACAGATAGAATACACTTAGCCCTAGAATGTCTGTGATCTTACATACATTTCAAGTATTCCAAATACACAGTCATAGATCTCTCTCGGTCCCCCACTGTGTAGTGCCTATCTGCGCGGCCATAAAAGTGCTCTAAACTCCGTCTGTACTCACCCAATAATTAATTCCTAAGACGTGTAGTCATATTTTGTCCTCTAGTTTCATATCCATGTGAAAGTTCTGCCAGAAAACGTGTAGCACTGAATATACGTAACTTCCTTTAGGACGCACAAATGTTTGGGACACACAATTGGCAGGTGATGATTCATTACCCCACAGCAATCACAAGCACCTGTCAATTGTGTGTCCCAAACATTTGTGCGTCCTAAAGAAAGTTACGTATATTCAGTGCTGCAATCATTCCTGGCCCCTCGCGTCGTACAGAAAGACGTCCGTGTGCAGCTCGTGAAAAAGTGGAGATATTTGACTAAACACACGTTTTCTGGCAGAACTTTCACATGGATATGAAACTAGAGGACAAAATATGACTACACGTCTTAGGAATTAATTATTGGGTGAGTACAGACGGAGTTTAGAGCACTTTTATGGCCGCGCAGATAGGCACTACACAGTGGGGGACCGAGAGAGATCTATGACTGTGTATTTGGAATACTTGAAATGTATGTAAGATCACAGACATTCTAGGGCTAGAATACACTATGCAGAACATCATATAAACAGTTTACACATTGGAAAATAAGAAAAACAAAAATATGTACAGTGGCAAACCTCACACCGGAAGTTCAATGAAATCATAGCCACGGGAAGACCTTTTAGGTTAGGGGTGCGCGCGTGCATGAGGACCCCCCGCGCGCGTTTTTCGCGGTTCTGGGCAGATTGGGTTCGTTTTTTTCCCAGTTTTTGGTTTCTTTATTTCGGTTTTAGGGTTAGGATTAGGGTTAGGTTAGACTTATGTTATTTAATTCTTATTTTTAACTGATTTTACCGATTTATTATCAAAAAAATAATATTTTTTTTGATGGGGGCGCGGTAGGGGGTGCGGTACCTGGGGGGAGGGGGGGCGGCCGCACCCCCAGCACCCCTACTTCCCGCGGTACTGAATGAAATACATGGCAGTGAATAGAGCCGGCTGAACAGCTAGTGAACAAACATTATTTCTGAACGATTGCGACCTTCGTCATATTTCATAGTTCATTAATATAAAAGAAGACATAATAGGTTGTTTTCTAATCACTTGCTTTTCGATGTGCACACTGTATAATCTTATTGAGGCATCTAAACGCAGCTAAATAGCAGTATTGTTTCTGGCTTGGAGGTATCGTAAGATTTGTCTGCCAGACAGGAAATGGTGGACAGTCTCGCGATACTTTGGCCGTTCAGAAACAAACTTTGTGCTCTTTAGATACCTCCATAAAATTATACAGTGTACACAATTGAAAAGCTACACAGCAGAACATTATGTGTGATATGTCTTCTTTTATTTTCCTGTGCCGAGTATTTTATAAAGGTCTCAATCGTTCAGAAATAGTGTTCATATGCTGTCCAGCCGGCTCTCATAGACTCCAATGTTATTTCGCAGAACCACCCAGTGCGACGAATCTGCCGTCTGGAATGGCAGGGTAGAGAACATGACGTCGGTGTCTCTTCCTTAAATAAGCTTCCTTGAGGCATGTAACACTGGGCAACACCATGCAACTGTAAGCAGTAATGAATGACCGTTATGTCATGTTTATAAAACCCTGATCTGACAATGACTGCAGCATTTAATAACTCTGAACCTAAAGTTAACCATGTGGCATCATCATAGAACACAATTATTAAAAAATAAATAAAAATAAGAATGAAATGATCAACATTTGTCTCGATTTTTCAAAATGAATAATAATAACAATAATCACCATCATCATAATCATTATAATTATTATGATTATATATTTTTCTATTGATATATTTTTCAAAAATAGCAGATTTCTCAGCTCGAAACACCTTGGGATGCGATGCATTGTGAGCTTGTAGATCGGCTACCGGTATATTAGAATATATGACATATAAAATAGGGCTTATAGAGATGCCATTTGTCTGACAATTAACCTATTCGTTTTAATGTAAAAACATAAAAAAATAAGGAAAAAATAGAATACTAAAGTAACAAAAGTTCTACATGTAGTAATAAATCTCTATCTGTTTATGGACATGACAGTTTAACCGAAGGCCGAACTTATTCACTCCATTGATCATGCAACAGAAGCTGAAGGTTCACCATAGACTCAAAAGCTTAGAATGCAAGAGAACTGGGCCCTTTGTGAAGTGGGCCTTGTACAAATGTAGGCATACACAGGTGTATATGTATGTATGTGTCTTAAGCATTAAGTTAAATTATAGGATCATTTGTATGTGTAACTATGTCTTATTAAAGTATTACATGAGATGTTCCACCATCTTGTTGTTGTCGGGCAGAAACCTTGTACTGTATGTCCATATTTCACCTTTTAACGTTTTTTCTCTCCATAAATTAATGCATTTTTATCAAAGACAGTGTCATAAAAGTGGCAAAAATATAGGAGATCTGCAAGCTCACAACACATCGATGCAACCTGTTGTGAGCTAGCCTACTGTAGATCAGCTATTTCTGAAAATGTGAAAGTGGTTAAGTACGGAATTCAAAATGTACTTGAGTAAAAGTACAAAAGTTTTGGTATCAAAATGTAACCTACTATAGTACCAAAAGTAGAAAGTACTCATTATGCAGAAGGTCCCATTTCACAAGTTTTCAAACGTAAAAATCTTTTGAAAATAGCCGATCTACAAGCTCACAATGCGTCGCGATGTGAGCTTGCAGATCGGCTATTTTCAAATAGCCAAAGTTTAAATAGGGCTGAAGGGGTTAACGCATGTTTTGTAATAATAATCTAAATCTACAAAGTAACTAGTAACTAAAGTTTTCAAATAATTGTTGTGGAGTAAAAGTACAATATTTGGATCCGAGATGTAGTGGAGTAGAAGTAAAAGTATTGGAAATGGGAAATACTCAAGTAAAGTACAAATACCTCAAAATTGTACTTAAGTAAATGTACTTGGTTACTTTACACCACTGGTGTGGGTTCATAAATATTGCACCAATGAAAAGTATCAACAGGAGCTTATGACTAAATAATAACTACATTGGATCCATTGGAGAAACACAGGTTCTTTCTTTTCTATTTCCTGAAAAGTAACAGTTTTGGTCATACAAGGTTTCCAGGTGAGCAAAAGGCCCTCGATTTGGCAGTTCAGTGTGATTAATTTAATCACAACTTAATTGGAACCATCTTGTAATGTGTAACACAGGGGTCTTCAACGTTTTCAGCCCAAGGACCCCCTAGCTGAGAGAGAGATGAAGCAGGACCCCCTCTATATTGTATAAAATTGTGTTTCAGATTAAACTTTTTTTGTTTACTTGGTCGGCTCTTTTTTCCCTCTACACCTATACTTCTATGCCAAAAATAGCCGATCTACAAGCTCACAACGCCGCTGCGAGGCGTTGTGAGCTTGTAGATCTGCTATTTTTGGCTAAAGTTCTCCTCAGAAAAGGGATGCCTAGGGTTCAAGTGGTTAACGTAAAAAAAAAATCATATCACACAAAGATTTGGCGGACCCCCTGCAGTAACTCTGAGGACCCCCTAGGGGTCCCGGACCCCCTGTTGAAGACCCCTGGTGTAACAGAAGCTGAAGGTTCCTCTAACTCCCTCTGTAGGTGCTGTAGGAGAAGCGGCTCATCAGGAGGGGCAGGTGAAACCTCTGGCTGGGGTTGGTGATGTTGAAGACAACCTGTTCAACAGAGAATCCGGTTAAGATCAAATTGATTAACTATAGCCTGAGCCTCTCTCGTGTGTATTTACAGCTGCACTATGTACTGTAAGTGCTGACATTTTTACCATTGAGCTAATAGAGCCGGCCTGCTTGCTCAGGGGATAAATTGAGTCTTGACCATCAGGTCAAAATTTGTGTCAGACCCAGGCTGTGTCTAGGTGAGACATGACCTTTGACACGATCTAAATGTCTCAATAGAAGAGCAGGGAGACTAAATACAACCACCCCAAAAAGTTATATTGTATTAACATACTCAGATTAGACAAATTTACATTTTATTCATTAAAAAGGTACATAGTGCCGCTTACATTTTTTAAATATCCTAACAAAATAATGTGATCGCACAATGGCAAATACCTGGCACTGAATCAGAATCAGAATCAGAATCAGTTTTATTGTCACATCACAGGTTTACAAGGTAAAAAAGTGGGTGAAATTCTTTTTTGTACATCGTTCCCATCGCAACGTTAGTTTCCATAGAAAGAAGAGGGGGGGGGGAGAAGAAGAGGGTGGGGGGCAGGTGGGAAGGAGATCAAAAACAAGAGAGCAACAGAAGGCCAGACAAGTTATCTACATATTTACAAATTACCTGAGATAATAAATAAAACTAAAAAAACTAAACTAAGGTGCCTGAGCATAGCAGCAATGTATTGTACTGTGCATGTTATACTTATACTGTGCATGATAGACAAGGACGTTAAGGTGCTTAAGGAGCACAATAAAAAGACCCAAAAAAAGTCAGTGCGTTATACAAGGGATTAAGGTGCAAAAGGTCAGTGCGTGTCCACCTAGAGTGGACTGACCCTAGTATAATCCGCATGTAGCTCCATGAGGGAGTGCAACAAAAAGTCATTTGTACCTGGTGTAGTCCACAGGTGTGTCCGAGGGGGGGGCTAAAGTCCAAGTCATTGTCCCTGGTATAATCCACAGGTGTGTTCAGGAAGAGCCAGAAAAGTCTGCGCCGCCTGCTGTCAGGCTGCTGAACTCATCCAGGCTTATGCCCCATTCAGCATTCTGACAGCGGCTGGATTGAAACTACACCAAAATCTGGTGGTGGAACTCTTGATACTGCGGTAGAGCCCCTTGCCCGGTCGCGGTCGTTGTAGGGGGTTGAACAGTCTATGACTTGGGTGGTGCTTGTCCTTGATGATGCGCTGAAGTGGTTAATTATGATAATTAAGCAAAAATAATTTGTAATGATACAAATGTAAAAGTAAAAATAAAATGCAAGCATTACTGTGCAGAACTTACACCTACAGTATTCAAGTATATCAATAAACATGTTTATAAATAGATTTCCTAAGTGAATAAAATATTCCTGTTCCCCTTTGGCCTCTTTGGCCTTTACACTGTGACGATGCTGCCACCTAGCGGCTTTGCAGAGTATTGTCACAGTATTGTAGGTGAACAATGTGGTGAGGTTAAGTTGGGGGGGGGGGGGGTGTGCTAATAATCCCCTTTAACGTACCCTACCTCAACATAAGGGTAGAATGACGCCTGTCCCTTGCTCTCCCAGTATTCTCCCGTCTCAAAACGCAGCTTGTACATTCCCGGCGTAAAAGCTTCGGTGGTGATGAGTCCAGGACAGCGTCCATTTGCATCTGTAGTCCTGAAACAACAGAGATGCTGTGATGTGTTGTAGTTCAACAGGACTTCTTCCTAAATAAAGTACTTAAAGAAGTAGTTCAACCAAAAAATTACTTATTTTCTAACGATGACACACCCCATGAAGCCTTGAATTAATGGAGATTGTTTAGTTTGTGTCGCATTCCTAAGTCAATAATTTGATGACCGGGTGTATTTCCGGTATAGGAGACACAAAGAGTACTTTGTGTCTCCTACCGGATACATTAGCATCTTTCTTTCCGCCGGTAAACAAATTATTGGCTCAAGAATGCGACAAAAACTTCATCCCAAAAAAAAAAATCCATGAATTCAAGGCTTCATGGGGTGTGCAATTGATAGAAAATAAGTATTTTTTTGGGTGAACTAGTGAAAGGGTAGCTTGGATGGTGGCTTATTGCTCTACATAGGTGCCTGAATTCTCTATCTCCTGAAATGTCCTCTTTCTGTTTGCCAAAGAGCAGGAGAGACAAGTATTCAACACCTTTTTTAAACAAAGAAATAGCACTTAGGGCGCGGTCACACCAAAGTTTAATTCTACCTATGAGGGCGGATTCTGACAATGCTTTTCAATGAGAACGGAGCGGTTTGTTGCCGTTTGCGGATTTTTGCAGATTATTTCTGGTAAAGTTCCAGAGAATTTTTATTCAAAGTCTTCTCCTGGATATTCCTGTTAGTGATACTCTTAATTGTAAGGTAGCCTATAGCACAGTGGTTCTCAAACATTTTCATGCCATAGGGGGGGGGGGGAAATCTGATGGGGATCTGAATTTTTCAAGATCTTAAAAAATACGTATTGTTGTGTTGTGAGATTGAAGATCAGCTATTTTTGAATAAAAGTTTAAAATATGGTTAAAGTGGTTACACAGATGTTGATGCCATATTAACTCATTTTACTGGGGACCCCCTGGAACCCCCTCAAGGACCCCACTTTGAGAACCACTGGCCTTTTTGGCAGATTTGTCAGGGATTTGAACCCTACCCCACTGTGATAAGGCTCCAGATGACCAGGTTTGAGTCCAGGCGATGCAGACTGAGGGACATTCTGCTCGCAGGGATCCCGTCCGCTGTGTTCAACACATGGGTAGTCAAGGGGCTGTCCTCTGCCTTAGACATGTCTGTGTGTGTGTGTGGCGTGTGTGTGTGTGTGTGTGTGTGTGTGTGTGTGTGTGTGTGTGTGTGTACGGGTCAAATGTGTACAGGTAAACCTACTAAACTAAACGCTTCCCTGTGACCTGGTTGTTAAAGCAAAACATAATAAAACACATTAACTAAACAGTTTCTAACATAATAGTACGTTAATAATACTATGTCCATAGCCTTAGCCATAGCATTGAAGGAAGCTATTAGACCACTTAACACTGTGCATAAACACAGATTGTAGCTTACATTGCCATTAGACTACTTAACACTTGCATAAACACACATTGTAGCTTACATGGTCATAGTGTCATACATCTACCATCACCACCAAAGAAAAGCTTTGTGAATCAACAGTCTGTGTAAAGTGCAGCTCTTACCTTTGTGTTTTACAGACCTGGTTGATTTCCTCTTGACTAAAGTTAAGTTGGTTTCTCCCCCGTCAAAGTTTTTGAAACAAGAAGCACTGGTTCATTATTGACATGCCCCAAGGCCAGAGGTGCTGCAGCCACGTATACCCAGCATTCATTGCAAAACAAACACACTGTGCTAAAGGTTGTCCAGGCTGGCTCCAATGAATCATTAGAAAGGCTCTGTCTGCTGTCCTTCTGTAAACACACTTAATTGACATTTTTGTTTTATTGTGTTTGAACAGCCTGATAGGCTACAATCATATAACGGTAATCAAATGTAGAAGAGCACTGACTGGGCCAGCTCAGACAATAAGCCTATTTATTAAGGTGCTAAAATTAGCCTATAGTATCAGTGTACCAAAGATCAGAGACTGACGTTTTCAATGCTACTGCATCTTCCTCATGACTCTGAGGAAGACTCAAGCCAGTCAGATCTGTTGCGTTCTGCTCCTGTGGAGCACCAGACCTGCCTTCATGGCAGATTCATAATTTAATTTCTAATAATATAACAGATATGGCCTTATCATAGCTTTAAAGGGCAAGACCACTTTGGTATAGAGGTGTGGTTTGTGTAGTTATCATGATGTAACTCCAAAGGTGGACAAGAAATCAAAACTAATTGCTCCATTGATTAGAAATTGATCATTCAAAATATGCTCCTCATTAACTTACATTGTACGGTAAAACAACTTTTTTAGCCCGTAAACGAACACAAACAAAGTCGATTCAGACAATATATAACATCACAAAACCCAGTACTGTTTTTATTTATTTATAAAAAGGTCAACTTCCTGTTAATTTTGCTATTTTTATTAAAAAGAAAACCCGGATTGGATCCGCGGATCCGGATCTTCAAATAGTAAAATCTGCAGGAAGTTGACATTTTTATTACTGGGTTTGTTTGGTGATGTTCTACTGTATATTGTCTGAATCACTTTTGTTAGTGATTGTTTATGTGCTAAAAGAGTGACTTTGAGAGCTGTTATACCGTACAATGTAAGTCAATGAGGAACATATTTTGAATTATCAATTTCTAATCAATGGAGCAAATTCTCTTTTCGTGTCCACCTTTGGAGTTACATCATGTCAAGGTAACTACACAACCCAAACCTCTACCAAAGTGTTCTTGCACTTTAAACAATTATAATTGGAATTGTGTGTGCTGTACAGATCAATGAACGTCACTTGTTGATGTCATGCACAATAAGTCCAGTCCACTTATTTTAATGGATAAACCATTTTAACCAATCTGTATGGTAGAGTGTGTTGATACAATTTAACTACATATGTATGGTAGAGTATGTTAATACAATTTAACTACATATGTATGGTAGAGTATGTTAATACAATTTAACTACATCTGTATGGTAGAGTGTGTTAATACAATATAACTAGTACATCTGCAGTGGTTGGAGGTGGTCTCTCTACTCTTCCATTGACACATTTAGACTTTGCATGGTGACAGGTAGACTAGTAATGTTTGAAGCTCAACTCATACAAGTCAAAAATCCCCCCCTGGAATGCCTCCCTGCTGCTGGACATAGCTAGAACTAAGCATTGCGGTTTTTAAATGTATAAATAGACTGCCATATCGTAATGAAGGGCATTTATGTTGAACCGCTTTAGCCCTGAGGTCAGCTTTAGTAGCCTCGTTTAGCCTTTCTGTCTCATAATTACATGCAGCTTGATAGAATGCAACACAAGTGTGTACTAACTGGGCTTACAAAGTTAGCTAAACGCTGACCACGGCCGTCCAGAAAAAGCACACAAACAAACGACACGCGTATAGCACCGACATGACATTGGGTTTTTATGAAAATACCTTTACTACAGTCACCATTATAATAAGTTTTACATTCAAGCCTCAAGGACAAAAACACAAAAGCACCGAGAACAAGCTTAAAATGGAGAGGCAGAAAAAAACCCACAGTATAGAGCATAATGATGTATGTAATTATATTCATATGCCGCAGACTGGAGCGTGCTCAACTGAAAGAATATGATTAATTGCTCCTCTCAATTCAATTCATCACATTCAGTGTGCTGTGCACCTCTCAGCCTACACATGGCGTATACACTTTGTGTTGTATTTTCTTTCTTTCCGGGGTTTTAAATGAGTACAATTATAAGTTAGTATAAAGCGCTAGTATTATACACAATGTATTCTTTTCAAATATCCATATTCCAAACAGACAGTTTGTGAATATATTACAGTGACACTATATTTACAGTCATATTACAACAGCGGAGCCCGTAGCTTCAGGTGGAGACACTCATAACCACTTAAAGGGATAGTTCACCCCTAAAATGACTTTTTTCCTATCGATTAGTCACCCCATGGAGACTTGAATTCATGGATATTATATTTTTTGTTTTTGTCGCATTCCTTGTTTTTATAACAGTTTTTATCCCACAATCTTGTAACCCTTTTTCACCCGGTGCCAATTATCTAAGTGATCCTGGGAGCTACACTCCCCCCGCCAGCCTAGGGAGCCCAGAGCCGAGCTCATGCCTCCTTCAATGCATGAGAGCCAACTGACCTTCTTGTCACCTGACAGGGGGGATTCCTAAGACAATCATTTGATGACCGGCAGCGGTTCCGGTAGGAGACACAAAGAGTCTCCTTTGTGTCTCCTACCGGAACCACTGCCTACCGGTCCGCTGGTCATCAAATTATTGGCTTAGGAATGAGACAAAAACAAAAAAAATAGGGGTGACTAAGCAATAGAAAATAAAGAATTTCTTTGGGTGAACTATCCCTTTAAACCCTCTTCTAGACCTGAGTTGGCTCTGTGTACCTGGTCTGCTCTCGTTTCCTTTCTATACACCAAATCTCTTCGTCAGAAATAGCAGATCTACAAGCTCGATGTGAGCTCGTAGATTTGATATTTCTGGTGAATGTTACCCCCCCCCCCCCAAAAAAAATAGGAGGCGTTGGGGTTCAAGTGGTTAAAAGATAAGCCCTATTAATGCTAAGGGGGCGTTTTATTTGCCTTTAACTTGACATGGTGGTTTCTGAGCCAACACGCTTTTCACCTACAACATCACACGTTTTAAAGCTGCAATCCGGAACTTATTTTAATGAATGAAACTTTACTGTTACCAATCTGTATGGTAGAGTATGTTAACACAATACAACGAACTAGTACATGTGTATGTGTATGGTAGAGTAAGTTAATACTATTAACTTACTCTACCATACACATGTACTAGTTATATTGTATTAAAGGTGTAGTGAAATGAAAAATATGTTTTTCACACTTTTAGAGCATATCCGTGGTCAGCATATGGGCATACCTAACAATAGATGCCAAAAAAAATGAAAAAAAACCATGTTTGTGTATTTTTATATCTAAAGTCCCTAAAAAGCCAATCTTAATTACTTCCTGTAAACGAAAACGTGCTGCGTGATGACATAACGCAGCCTTCATGAATATAAATTAATCTTGATTACATACACCTGTTTGATTCCCATAGCTGCACGTTCTACAAACACAGCTGATTTTAATTACAGAGATACTCCGTTTTGAATCTCATTGAAGATGAGTGTATTACTCATTTTAAACTTCATCTGCACACTAAAATATGTATCTGAAAACATTATAGGTTAGAAATAAGCCAGGTAGTTGCAAACGTGCTTCACTGGCCGTCTCTCTCTCACTTGTAAACAAACACTAGCCGTGTTGCGCACGGCTGAAGTGATTGAGATCCAACGTCCCATAGCCTGAAGGGATGGGACCTTCTGATTGGTTTAGAGTCGGTTGAGCCGACGTTTCAGACTGAACCTTAAAAATAAAATGACCGAAAATGTCACTGCAGTGCGCCTTTAATGTTTATGACATCATAAACATTTCCATTCTGAGATCGCCTGTTCAGACAAGCCCATTCTGGAAATCCATGAAATGAGAAGGAATGACTGAATTTAAAAAAAAAACATTTTTTTGGGTACAAGAGACACTGGGGACCCCAAAAAATACAAAAAACCAAGAAAAAAGTGATTTTCATGGTGTAGACCCTTTAACTTAATACAATATAACTAGTAAATACAGTGGTTGGAGATGGTCTCCCAACTCTTCCATTTAGACCCTGGTGTCAGGTAGGACAACCTACTGGTTGACATGTAGTACTGCCTAAAGCTCATAAGCACCACATCTCTATATAGCGGTAGAAATGTGGTCTCTCACGCGAGGAAACCTGGGTTCTGAGGAAGAAGTTATATACGGCTGCTTATATCTAACCTTTATATGTTACCATCACTTATAATACTTCTACAATACATTATGATATATATGTGTCAGCTTGTAAGAGCCTAGATGTCTCCACTAGGCCTAATAATAGCTATTGTTTTGGTACAGCCTATCTTGTAATGGTTCAGTTTGTCCTCCAGGCAGCTACAGTATAACTATGATCTCTGCCCTGTGCTCCAGGCAGAACTACCGTACCACTGACATGAGTGTTAATGTACTTCTGACCATGATATCATGTACATAAAGCAGTGGTTTTCAACCAGTGGTCCGGGGACCACCAGTGGTCCTTAGGGGGCTACCAGGGGGTCCCCAGCTAAATTAGTTAACATAGCGTCACAATCACTTTAACCACTTAGCTTTGGCTATTCAAAAATAGCAGATATACAAGCTCATAGCGCGGCACCGAGTGCCGCGCTATGAGCTTGTAGATCTGCTATTTTAGAAAAATCTTGAAAATGTGTGCAAATCTTTGAATATATTAATTTTTCAAAGAGAACATTAACTCAAATCTTTGCTTCTGGGGGTCCCTGGCACAAAACATTTTCAGATGGTGGTCCGCGGCCAAATGTATATCAATTTAGGGGTCCCTGGCATGAAAAAGGTTGAAAACCACTGACATATAAAGCATATACCACCTCCACCTAGAATATTGTCTCGACTCCTATGTGCCTTATTATCCATTGCTGATTGATCCAGAATTCCACGACTCCAGGTTTGGGACATTAAAAGAAAAAAGGTCACGGATTGCAGCTTCCAACAAAGTGAGCGGTAAAAGGCACTCTCTCTCTCTCTCTCTCTCTCTCGTTTACCGACAAACGACAGCTGTGCTTTCTAGTCGGCTCACTTCATAACGTGATTTCCCCGGCGACAATCAGCGGTACAGTCAGCTCACCGGTGTGGAGTCATAAAACCATGCACACACACACACACACACACACACACACACACACACACACACACACACACACACACACACACACACACACACACACACACACACACACACACACACACACACACACACACACACACACACACACACACACACACACACACACACACACACACGCACGCACGCACGCACGCACACACACACACACACACACACACACACAGCACCCGGGGGAGGCTCTGTCTGTCTAAGCGGCGCCCTGTGTACAGGCTGGGCTGCAAATAACGCCAAACAGGGCCTTTATGAATATCAACTATGTCATAAGAGAAGAGCCCGACAGCTGTTGTCACGCCGACAGCCCTCGTTAACACGGCTGTTATGAGCTCCGCGTGGTATGGTCCATAATGAAAAATGATACAGTCGTTGGAGATGATCTCCCCCCGGAGTGGACAGCAGAGTGACTAATGTTGATCAATATTATTTGTTTCGCTAATGCGGAGATCAGATTTATGCAAGGTCAGCCTTGTCAATCTTCATAAAACACGCGACGTGTGTGTGTGTGTGTGTGTGTGTGTGTGTGTGTGTGTGTGTGTGTGTGTGTGTGTGTGTGTGTGTGTGTGTGTGTCCTACGCGATATATCAACGTCTTTTTTCATTATTACTGTACATTATCTTAAAAGCTGCCATTGTTTTATGGGATCCATAACTCAATGGGATCAGCATTTTTTCCAAACTGGATGTAGAACGGGAATTAAAAGAGACTGACAGTGAGAGATAAATAATTTAACTACGCAGTAAAATCCTGAGTGTCGATTTAAATCCGAGACCGTGCAAATGTAACCTCACAGGTCTGTAACTCTGAGAGCGTATGAATGGAACCAAATGGACCCGTAATTCGTACGCTCTCCGAGTTAACTGAACACTCGTGATTTCACGGGGCAGCGAGACATGGAGACGTGGAGTTGGACGTGATGGACCGATGCTGTCCTTATGAAGATGGTGTCCAGTGCAGGTCGTGATGCCGGCGATCAGAGGTCGTCAGCAGCTCCTTGAAGCACCTTCCATCCTGACCCCAGGCTTCTGATGAGTCTAGAGAGAGGAGGGGTAGACCTTAAGAATCACAGAGACACACTGACAATAGTCTCATAGTCTCAACATGGCTTTCACACACACCCACATTCAGTGGTGGAAAAAGTACTCTTAAGTAAATGTTTTACTTAAGTAAAAGTATCAATACTGCAATGTAGGAGTACTGACTGTTACAAGTAAAAGTCCGTAATTCAAAATTTACGTGAGTAAAATAACAAAAGTATTGGTATCAAAATGTATTTAACCAAAAGTAAAAGTACTAAAATGTTTCAAAATAGCAGATCTACAAGTTCACAACGCGTCGCAAGCTTGTAGATCGGCTATTTTCAAATAGCCTTGGTATAAAATAGGGCTAAAGGTTAATGTATGTTTTATAATGAACCCCTGCTCATTTGGCTAGGGGATGGCTCAGGGTTGAGGACAGAGTACAGCAACTTGCTATGGGCCTGGTCTTCAAGATACACCACAACATTGGGATCCCCCTGTATTTGTCAAAATACTTCCTAAACATAAATGAAGTCCACGATCATAACACCAGAGGCAGCTCCACTGATCATGTTCAACCCAGATTTGGCACAAACACGGGAATGAACTCTTTCTCATGCTGTACAACTAAAAATGTGGAATGCCCTACCCAAAGGAGTAAAGGAGTGTAAAACCCTACTCACTTTCAAATCTGCCCTAAAGAATCACCTTCAGGCTGCAATTCCAAACTGGCCCCTGGCCCCTGGCCCCTGTCAAAGTCTTAATCTACCCCCCCCCCCCCCCCCCCCGCCCCTGTCTAAGTCTTAACCTACCTTGTTATGACCCACAGACACACTTTAATAAAACACTTTAACTTTCACATTACAAAGAAAAGTCAGAAATAGGAAAAAGAACGTTCTCAGCTTGTAGATCAACACTTTTGTGTAATACTGTAGTTTAACCAAAACCAAAACGCATATAGAGTAGAAATATGGAGACAACAACGTTCCACATTCTCCAGTGTCATCATGACAATCAATAAAATAAATGAATAAAACCCAGGATAATGGATCTGAGGTTATGGAACCACATGACGGGACAAATATTCACATGAAACATGTCTGGCCTACTGGCAGCGTGCACAAGAGATCTGAGACAGACAGACAGACAGACAGACAGACAGACAGACAGACAGACAGACAGACAGGCACGCACGCACGCACGCACGCACGCACGCACGCACACACGCACGCACGCACGCACGCACGCACGCACGCACGCACACACACACACACGTACCCTCTCATAGATCCCTGCCATGCCAAAAAAAAAATATCGATGTCCATCAACAGAAAAACAAATCAGATAATAATGTATTTAAAACATAAGTAAAAACTCTGTCTTGTCTATATTTACCTGAAGTCGCCCAATCACATGTCATCCTCCTGGTCAGAATGATGGTTGTTTATCTGAGAGAGAGAGAGAGAGAGAGAGAGAGAGAGAGAGAGAGAGAGAGAGAGAGAGAGAGAGAGAGAGAGAGAGAGAGAGAGAGTGAGAGTCACAGAGTTAAATGCAGATGTGAAGTTTGTGGCCAATTAAGTCACACATCCAATCAGGCAGCCTTCATAAACACAATCTAGTTGATCAGAGCTGCAGCTGATCATTCATCTCTCTGCTCATTTCCCCTGCCTGGTCACTAAGAGACTCATTTCCCCTGCCTGGTCACTAAGAGATGATTTAAGCCTCATAAAGGGTCTTTGGCCTGAAGGAGGCTGGTGGCACTGGCAACCCTACACAGTCATTTAACTCTGAGAGTGTACACATGTACACATGTATACCAAATGGTTAGATCTGGTTAGATTCCAGAGAGATCATTACAAATGGATAAATTAAAGTCAAATTGAGCAGCTTTCGAACCTAAATCCTGTTATTTTGGTGAGGAAAATCATACATTACATTACATTACATTACATTACAGTCATTTAGCAGACGCTTTTATCCAAAGCGACTTACAATAAGTGCATTCAACATAGGTAGGGAACAAAACTACTAATCACCAGAAGTATTAAGTGCATTTTCTGCTAAAACAAGCAACTAAGAGTATACCTACTGTAGTGATATGGTAAAAGTGCAATATTACATACTTTCTTAAACAAATCAATTGATTTTGCTATTTGTCTGAGCAAGAGCTAAAACAAATAAGTGTATCGACTAAACAAGATCCAATAAAACAACACAATAATAAAACAAGAGTTCGTACAACTAGTTAACAACAAGTAGGCAAGGCGAAGAGGAAGGGTAGTGTTTCCTGAAGAGGTGGGTTTTCAGCCTGCGGCGAAAGATGGGCAGTGACTCTGCTGTCCTGACATCAGTGGGGAGTTCATTCCACCACTGTGGGGCCAGAACAGAAAAAAAGTGGTGACCGTGTAGATCGTCCAGAAGGACCCTTGAGGGACGAGGCAATCAGTCGCCCCGAGGTGGCCGACCGAAGTGGTCGGGCAGGGGTGTAAGCATCGACCATAGCCCGGAGGTAAGAAGGAGCTGTTCCTTTCACTGCCCTATAGGCTAGCACCAGGGTTTTAAACTGGATGCGAGCCGCTACGGGGAGCCAGTGTAGAGAACGGAGAAGGATGGTTGTGTGGGAGAACTTGGGGCGGTTGAACACCAGACGAGCCGCAGCTTTCTGAACAAGCTCCAGAGGTCTGATGGCAGATGCCGGAGCACCAGCGAGGAGGGAGTTGCAGTAGTCCAGGCGGGAGATGACAAGAGCCTGGATGAGCACCTGGGCTGCCTTCTCCGTGAGGAAGGGGCGAATATATGTAGAATATATTGTTAATAATGCAGAAAGAAAATATGGTGTCTTCTGTGTAGTGTATCTCTCGCAAACACATCACAGCTTCTATTATTGCATCGCAACTTTCCAGGAATAGAAAGCCTGCAGTTTCTATTAGCCCGGATTCCCCATCGATGATGTCACTGGTAGACGGGTTTCTGAACTGTCCACAGCCCTCCTCTGAGACACAGACCGAGTAGACAAAAATTGTACCATTTCATCATGAACATTAGTGAGGACCAATTATATGAAGATAGGTTGAAAACGGATGAAGTCGTCCTTTAAGTTTGTTCACATAAGAACAATGGGATACACGACACCGTAGGTTTAAAATTCTGTTCAAAATGAGGGAAGTGTCCCTTTACCACAGCAGATTTCACTGTGAACAGATGCCAAGTCTTCCTCTTTTGGAGCAGGATGCACCTTAACGCCCATAGGTGCTGGAACACTTTCCTCCAACATATCCGCCTCCTCTCTCCTTCAACGTGAAGGAGGAGGAGGATGTCAGAGGAACAATGAGGGGTCTTCTGGAAAACAAAAGCCCCCCCAACTCTCTCTCTCCTCTCAGAGCCCACACACTGTAGCATATTTAACCCATTCAGACCGGAAACGCAAATGTGGGTCATTTTTAGATTTGAGCAAAAAAAAAAGCATTATTTTACACTTTGGCTATAAAAAAATATATAATATTATATATATATATATATATATTTTTGTTTTATTATTATATATAATATAAAAAAATTGCAGATCTACAAGCTCGTAGCGCGGCACCGAGTGCCGCGCTACGAGCTTGTAGATCTGCTAATTTTGAAAAACTGAAAATGTGTGCAAATCTATGAATATATATATTCTTTTAAAGCGAACATTTTTAACTCAAATCTTTGCCACTGGGGGGTCTCTGGAACCAAATATTTTGAGATGGGGGGGGGGGGGGGGTCCGTGGCCAAATACATATAATTTTGGGGGTCCTTGACAATTATGAAAAAGTTTGAGAACCACAAATATAGAAACATAAATTTAAAAAAAAAACTCTTTTAGAAAACATTTGTAGAATCCCAAGAAGCAAAGATTTGTGTTAAAAAAGATTTGCACACATTTTCCAGACAGATGCGTTCCCGGTCTAAGAGGGTTAATAAGCGCCGGTTGGCAGGGCCAAGCACTTATTATGTCAACCCAGGTAGGGAAAACTGGCGGCTAATTACATGTAATTACGTCCCCCGTAAAGTGACGGTGGCACACAGAACCAGTTCCCTATTCTGCTGAAGACGTGATAATGAATAATCGCGCCGCTCTCCCAGGCCCAACACAACTCCTTATTACTCTGAGAGGACAAAGATAGAACTCGTGCCGAAACATCTCGCCTGTCGTCGTGTGGAAGAGAGGACATTTTCTTTAACCACATAGCATCCCTATACTGGGGCCAACATTAAAGCCTCACCGTATAACTTTTTTTTATTAATAAAATGTAATATTGTCCAATCTATATGTTAATACAATATAACTTATACAATTGGGGAGGTTGTATTTTGTCTCTCTGCTCTTCTATTGAGACATTTAGATCGTGTCAAAGGTCATGTCTCACCTAGACACATGATCTGACACAAATTTTGACCTGATGGTCAATATTTAATTTATCCCCTGAGCAAGCAGACAGGCTCTATTTAACATTGCTTTCTCACTCAACAGTAAACAAACCAACAAGTGTATACAGGGTCTTCTCTGCACATTTCTAGAGTTACAATTT
>NC_137610.1:54860974-54888474 GCF_963280865.1 Gymnoscopelus braueri | reverse complement strand
TTGTTCTTGTGAGGAGGACCAGGAAAGTGGTCCTTCGCAATGTCTGTTTTCTCAAATTCTACTAAACTCGTGGGGACATCTGGCCCTCAAAAGTAATACAAGCACACACACACACACACACACACACACACACACACACACACACACACACACACACACACACACACACACACACACACACACACACACACACACACACACACACACACACACACACACACGTTTGTTATTATTATGAGGATATCATTATTATATACTGTATATATCCAGATACCCAGAGTCTATCGTTCATAAAATGGCGCTGAAGGTGATCAAACATATGGTCCATGACTATAGTTGTGGTTATAGTTATGGTGTGTGTGCACGCTGCCTGTGCCATCCATTTGAGTTATAACCCACATCATTTATAGTTATCGTGATTGATTGTTATAGTGCTCGGTGTGAATGGCCCTTAACTCAGAAAACCCATTTTAGCCATAAAACAACCATTGTTCTTGTGAGGAGGACCAGGAAAGTGGTCCTTCGCAATGTCTGTTTTCTCAAATTCTACTAAACTCGTGGGGACATCTGGCCCTCAAAAGTAATACAAGTACACACACACACACACACACACACACACACACACACACACACACACACACACACACACACACACACACACACACACACACACACACACACACACACACACACACACACACACACACACACACACACACACACACACACACACACACACACACACGCATGCTCACACACACGACGACGACAACAACAAGATAACTCCCCGGTGCGCCGGGGGAGCGCTTCGGAGAGGCCATAAGCCCTGTTTTTATCGCTGTTTACCTCTTTGTCATAATACACGCTCCGCCGGCGCCAATGTTGTCATTGAAATATGACTCGCTGATGCAACGCGATGGCAGATCAGATCGGAAGGTAAACAGAACCTATTTTTTTTTCTCTTCCTGCATAACCAAATTTATTGTTTGGGTTTACAGCATCACGCCCAGTTTGGCTCGGTTTATTTGAGGCGATAACAACAATTTAAAGCGGATTATTTCTCAAGGTGGAAGGGGCCATGTGTGAGCTACACGGTGACACCAGTGATGGAGGAAGTACCCACACTTAAGTAAAAGTACCAATGCTGCAATGTAGAAGTCCCGTATTCAAAATGTACTTGAGTAAAAGTGCAAAAGTATCGGCATCAAAATGTACTTAAAGTACCAAAAAGTAAAAGCACTCATTGTGCAGAATGTCCAATTTCACAAGTTCAAAATGTATAACAAAATCATTTGAAAATAGCAGATCTACAAGCTCACAATGCGTCGCATCGCGACGCATTGTGAGCTTGTAGATCTGCTATTTTCAAATGGCCGAAATATAGGGCTGAAGTGGCTAGTGTGTTTTGAAATAATAATCAAAATCTACAAAGTAACTAGTAACTAATGTTTTCAGGAGTAAAAGTACAATATTTTCCTCTGAGATGTAGTGGGGTAGAAGTCAAAGTATTGAAAATTGTAAATTCTGAACAAAATTGTACTTAATAAGTACAGTACTTGAGTACATGTACTTAGTTACTTTACACCACTGCCTGAGTCCCGGCGTCTCTCTACCTGTGTGGTCCTTTCTCTGTCTGTCCATCTTGTCCACACAGTCCAGCAGTCCATCGATCTGCACTTTGATCACCGTCAACTCTCTCTTTATGGCCAGCAACTCGGCCATCTTCACTGTGGAGAGAGAGAGAGAGAGAGAGAGAGAGAGAGAGAGAGAGAGAGAGAGAGAGAGAGAGAGAGAGAGAGAGAGAGAGAGAGAGAGAGAGAGAGAGAGAGAGTGAGAGTGAGAGTGAGAGTGAGAGCGAGAGCGAGAGAGAGATTCATGTTATGGTAAAGTTAGGTTTACTTGCTATGGGATGGGTTCTGAAAATCGAATTAATATATTTAACAACATCCTCTTTCATTCATTCATTTTTATCACCAGTGGGAATATGTTTTTATCCCTGTTTCTGTTCAGACTGAATTAAAATACATGCACTTCCTATTGGGAAATGCATGCTGTCTGATATGTGCTGTACTGCACTGCACTGCACTGTACTGTACTGCACTGCACTGCACTGTACTGCACTGCACTGCACTGCACTGCACTGCACTGCACTGCACTGCACTGCACTGTACTGTACTGTACTGTACTGCACTGCACTGCACTGCACTGCACTGCACTGTACTGCACTGTACTGCACTGCACTGCACTGTACTGTACTGTACTGTACTGTACTGTACTGTACTGCACTGTACTGTACTGTACTGTATTTTGACCACATTAAACCTGGCATCCCTATTTTGGGTGAAATTTTTCAAATTTGGGGGAAAAGATGGCAGATCTAACAGCTCACAACATACAGTGTCATTTGTCATAGTATATAGGGTTATGTCATAGTATAGGGTTATGTCATAGTATAGGGTTATGTCATAGTATAGGGTTATGTCATAGTATAGGGTTTAATTGGTGTCTCAAGAAATGTGCCTCAGGCTTTCTTTTAACAAATGTAACCCTGCTCAACGTATGCGTGTGTGCGTGCGTGCGTGCGTGCGTGCGTGCGTGTGTGTGTGTGTGTGCAACACAAAACAACACAAAAGCAGAGTAAACTAGAATGCTATCTGGCCCTAAACAGAGAATACGCAGTGGCAGAATACCTGAGCACCGTGACTGACCCAAAACAAAGAAAAATCTTAACTAGGTACAGACTCAGTGAGCACAGTCTTGCGATCGAGAAAGGTCGTCACAGGCAGACCTGTATCCCGAGAGAAGACAGACTATGCACCCACTGCACACAAAATGAAGTGGAAACCGAGCTACACTTCCTAACCGTCTGTCCATTGTACCAAGACATCAGAGACACATACTTCCCACAGATTACAACCACACACGGAGATTTTGAAAACATGACCAATGACAAAAAACTCCCATATCTGCTGGGCGAAGTACAACAATGTGCAAACACAGCAGCAAGATTCGTGAGTTGCTGTGATAGGAAAAGGATATCAAACGGAACACAACCACCCTAAAGACTAATCATTGTGTATATTCCGGCACTATACCTGCACCCAGTGATCTTGGTACATAGAAATTGATCTATTGAAGATTCTGACTTTCAAATGTACATATTTTTTGTTTTGATTGTATTGCTGTATTGTTGTATTGTGCTTTCTGCTTTGGCAATGTAAACGTATGTTTTCTCATGCCAATAAAGCCCTTTGAATTGAATTGAATTGAATTGAATTGTGTGTGTGTGTGTGTGTGTGTGTGTCGTCGATAACAACTTGTCAAGACCACCTCAACGAAGACAAAGACCAAACCTAGTGGATAGGTGAGAGCAACACCCAGACTACTTTGAGGTGGATCTTAAACCCATTTAGATCTGAGGCCGATTCTAAAAACGCCTTCTAAATCCTGACCTAAGTTTTCTGAAAAACTTCAAATATTGATTAAAAAAAATTACAACAATGCATGTTGCTATATACTGTACATAGCAACAGGAACCCCAAAAGGGGTCCTGAAAGGTATACAAATAGGGGTTCCCGCCCCAAATTTTTAACAAATGCCACAACAGCATGCATGTATTTCATTACTGCCCAGAGTGCAAAAAGAATGCACAGCTTGTTCCAGACTGACACCCCACAGGTTCCTATTACTTTAGAGACAGAGGTGGTCTCACACAGAAACACAAACATTGATCACAAAATATCAGACAAAAAAACAGACAAATGACATCAGCTCCAGACTAGACTAGGATCTTAAAAATACTCAGACTGGGCTCACACAGCAGACTGCAAATAATCCATTATGTATATTTCTTGCTTTGCTGCAACAGGGACGACTGCATCAGGGTCATTCAGATCAACTCAGGGCAGACGTGAGTGACGGTAGTGTTATGCCACGTTTCAAATGACTTCCTAGACGTTAAAATACTTTCCTGTGATTGGCTGCCTAAACCTTTGCAGTCCCTGTCATCATGTCCTCTGTGACAACACTCCCCCCATATGACACAGTGTGGGCGTGCAAGAAGAAGCCATGAAAATGATTTAGTCTGTATGTCCAAAACTGTTACTTTTCAGGATTCAAATAAAAAAATATCAAAAGTATCAGATCTACAAGCTCGAAACGCGTCGCTTCGCGCCGCGTTTCGAGCTTGTAGATCTGATACTTTTGGAGATAAGAGGTTTCTGCCCGACAGCGATGATTTGCAACTGGACCGGTCAGATATCCATAAGGGTCTGAGTCCACAGAAAATCTTTTTTGAGCGATGGCGAGCTTTGGATATCATTATAAAGCACTATAGAGGGTAGCACGGGTCCAAGGAAAATTTCAAAATGACTGGACCCGGTCCGAAACGGACCCGTGGATTATTGGACCCCGGTCTCTAGACCCGTACTGGACCCGATGCTCACTTTATGCTCATTTCCCTGTGGTGGCATTCAGACTAGCCGTGTGTGTCATTCCCAAAATTGGAAATGAGTCTGCAGTTCTGACTGCAATGGGGAGTTTATTCCACAGTTTAGTAGCCAGGAGGAAGAAGAGTCTAGGAGGTGTGGAACGTTGTCACAGGTGTTTTAGGGGAGTGGTTCTCAAAAACCTTTTCGTGCCAAGGACCCCCACCCGTATTTGGCCGCGGACCCCCACCTGAAAATATGTTGTGCCAGGGACCGCCAGAAGCAAAGACATGAGTTTAAGATGTTCGCCCTCAGGGGCACGGTGGCGCAGTCGGTAGCGCTGTCGCCTCACAGCTAGAAGGTCCTGGGTTCGATTACCGCCGGGGACGCTGTGGGCGTGTCTTCTCCTCCGCGTCATCAGCGCCCATACCCTAGGTGGGGTTGGCGAAAGGGCCCACTCTGTGTGGAGTTTGCATGTTCTCCCCGTGTCTCTCAGGGTAGTTAATACCCTCACAAAAACATGTAGTAATCCTGGTCACTATAACGCCACCCCCATGACAGCCGGGGCGCCTGATGGAGGGGAAAGGAACTGGTTGGAATAACGTGTTCCTTCCACGCGCTACGTCCAACCAGGAAAAATCCCCCCTGTCAGGTGATAAGAAGGTCAGTTGGCTCTCATGCATTGAAGGAAGCACGAGCTCGGCCCTGGCCTCCCTAGGCTGGTGAGGGGAGTGTATTGCCTAGGATCACTTAAAAAATTGGCACCGGGTGAAAAATAAGGGTTACAAAATCGCGGGATAAAAAAATTTAGTAAAAAAAATATGTTCGCCTTTAAATTAAAAAAAAAAAAGATTTGCACACATTTTCATGATTTTTCAAAAATAGCAGATATACAAGCTCATAGCGTGGCACGAGTGCCGCGCTATGAGCTTGTAGACCAACATCATGTGTTTTGTACTGGGTGCAACCAGAAGCCAATGAAGGGAGAGGAAAAGGGGTGTGGATATTGTACCCCATACATTCGCCACAATACTGTACTTCATACTGTACAGTACCTACTGTACTTCATACTGTACTGTACCTACTGTACTCCATACTGTACAGTACCTACTGTACTCCATACTGTACAGCAGCATCTCCATCATCTCTCGCCTGGCTCGCTTCAGGGATGGACCCTGACAAAGTACTTCCCTCCTCTCAGCTCTTCGACCTCGGCAGCTCATAGCAAAGGCAATGTAATCTCCCTCTGATGGGGGGGCAGTAAAAACTATTAGGGCTTGTAATAAACTAGTCTAAACAATTCTTATTTGCTATGCGCTATTAACTTGGTATAATTGCGGGCTCTGATAGGCTCGGCTGGGTTATCCCATTAGAGCCGGAAAAGCGGCCGCGTCGTTTGAGATTTTTTTTAACGTTGGCTATTAAAAAATAGCAGATGTACAAGCTCACAGCGCGCCACTTCGTGCCGCGCTGTGAGCTTGTACATCTGCTATTTTTTTTTTACATTTTGGAAAAAATCTCTAAAGTGCGAAAACTACTGATTAGAAGGCATTTGTAGAATGGGCAAACCCATTAAGACCGGGAACGCATCTGTGTCATTTTTTGCAAATCTTTGAATGTACATTTTTAACTCAAATCTTTGCTTCTGAGGGTCCCTGGAACAAAATATTTTGAGACGATGGTCCGCGGACAAATACATCTCATTTTGGGGGTCTTGACATGAAAACAGTTTGAGAACCACTGATATTATAGCAACATGCGTTTTTTTAAACTGTTTAAAAAGGCATTTGTAGAATCCCCAGAAGCAGACGATTTGAGTCTAAAATTTGTATTTAGATCTAAATGTATATTCAAAGATTTGAAATGTTCAAGATTTAAAAAAAAAATATCGCTCGTAGCGCTTGTAGATCGAAGATCGAAGTATAAAATAATGGTTATAGCTAAAAATTCTAAAACGACACAGCTATGCGTCGCCGGTCTGAAGGGGTTAAAGCAGGGAGACGGGCCCCGTGGTGGAGAGGCTGTTAATGAAGAGACCATCTGCTGCTCCTCCAACGCGGGGCCCCCCGGGGGGTCTCTCTCTGTTGCTACCCACCAAGACAAGAACATTATACAGCCAGGAGACCACACTGTACGCATAGACCCCCCCCCAGCACACACACACACACACACACACACACACACACACACACACACACACACACACACGCACACGCACACGCACGCACACGCACACGCACACGCACACGCACACGCACACGCAACTTACATGCAATCAGGCAACATGCACGTTTGAAGTTTCACACAGCAGATGCACTAACTCACAACCCCAGGGGCTGAGTGATCGTCGAGAACGACGTGTGTGTGTCACTGTGTGTGTGTGTGTGTGTGTGTGTGTGTGTGTGTGTGTGTGTGTGTGTGTGTGTGTGTGTACTTGTCTTACTCAACGTGTGAGGGCTAAATATCCCCATAAGTAAAGGCCTATTAGTGCAAATTTGAGAACTATAAATTGTGAGGACCGTTTTCCTGGTCCTCAGCAAGAGAAAAGGCAAACAACTCTTGATTTCTGCTTAATATCACGCAGATCTACAAGCTCACAGCGCGTTGCGCGGCACGTTGTGAGCTTGTAGATCGTGAAACTGGTGCGATGTACAAACCGATATGCAAGCTGTTGTGAGCAATGACCATGCTTTAGGGTTATGGCACGCACCAAAGAAAAGGGTAGAAAAATCCAATTATAAAATTGCCATTTTCATGTTCTCACAAGTACAGTAGGCCAAACGTGTGTGTGTGTGTGTGTGTGTGTGTGTGTGTGTGTGTGTGTGTGTGTGTGTGTGTGTGTGTGTGTGTGTGTGTGTGTGTGTGTGTGTGTGTGTGTGTGTGTAAAACCAGAGATCTTCACATCTTTGACAGCTACAGTAATAAACCACATGTTGTTGTGGTCGATGAAGAGTCCAGAGAAGTGTTTTCTATTAGAGATAGCTTTGCACCTTTGACCCCAGCCTAGAGGAAGCCTTTTATTGGTCATTAAATACCAACCACTCCTTAAACCATCTCAGAGCTGGGCTATAGGTGCAGCCTATAGGATGTACCCAGTACCACAGGCTGGTTGTTAGAGGGTTTCAACAACTTGGGATGCCCAAAAAGGCTGGCAGAGTATTGTGCAGTCTCTGCTATAATTGGCAGCCACCATATATGGCGGAGACGCTGTATACTTATACCCATAGAGTACTGAGTACTTATACCCATAGAGTACTGAGTGATATATGCTTATTGTATCATGAAGACATATGCCATGATTGTGTGAGTGTAACTGTACTGCACCTTTAATATGTGCAGTGGTGGAAAAATAACTCACATATTTTACTTAAAGGGATACTTCACTTTCACATAAAATAAACATTAAAAATATATATAAAAAAAAATTAAAGAAGTTATGGCAAAATAAAGGCCCCTTCACACATTAGTAGGACACTCTAATGCGTGAGGGGGCCATGAATTTTCCATAACTTTTTTCATTTATTTTTAATATATTTTTTAAATGTGTCCCCGGCCCTAAAGTGAAGTATCCCTTTAAGTAAAAGTACCAATACTACAATGTAGAAATACTCTGTTAGGTTCGGAATTCGAAATTTACTTGAGTAGAAGTACGACAGTATTGGTATCAAAATGTACTTAAAGTATCGAAAGTAAAAGTACTCGTTACACAGAATGTCCCCGTTTCACAAGTTTTCAAATTCATAAAAATCCTCGCATCGCGACGCATTGTGAGCTGAAGTGTATGTTTTGTAATAATAATCAAAATAATCAAAATCTACAAAGTAACTAGTAACTAACGTTTTCAAATAATTGTGTAAATAATTGAGTAAAAGTACAATATTTGCCTCTGAAATGTAGTGGAGTAGAAGTAAAACTATGTGAGAATTGGAAATACTCAAGTAAAGTAAAAATACGTCAAAATCGTACTTCAATACTTTACACCAATGATTATGTGTGTCTCTCCTTTATGTGGACGTGAATACATTGATACAAAGTGTGTGTATGTGCATGCGTGTGTGCGTGCGTGCAGTGGTGGGAAAAGTACTCAAATTCTCTACTTAAGTAAAAGTACCAATACTGCAATATAAAAATACTCCAGAAGTCCAGAATAAAAAATTTACTTGAGTAAAAGTACAAAAGTATTGGCAGCAAATGTTTAAGCCCGCCCCTTCCCCCGGAAGCCACGCCCCGGAGAAGGCTCCTAAAAACTCCCCATTGAAACCCCATGTTAAATGAAAAGTGCCCGAATCGCTCCCAAACTTTTTCTACCCCCCCTAAGTGGGGGTCTACGAACAAATACTTCGGGCTCGGATTTTGGCTCCGCCCCCCGGAAGTGGGTGAAACAGGCACTTCAAACACTTTGTTGAATTGTTCAAAAACATTCCAAGTTTTTTTTTGGGGAATTTGTATTTTTCTAAGATGCTCCTTTTAACGCAGATTTATTTATTTTATTATTGGTTACTTTTTTTTAAATATTTTTTTTCATTCTTTTTTTTCTTTTTTTGCGTTCGCTTACCGCGTTCGCGCGTCTTACTTGTAATTTATATCTGAAAAGTAACTAGTAACTAAAGTTTTCAAATAAATGTAGTGGAGTAAAAGTACGCGCAGCACTCACACTTAGCCTGTGCGCCGGCAGAGCCCGGCGTGCGGGCCGCGTCGCGGCTCTTGCTAGCCGGCCTGTTGCTCCTCAGCCTCAGGCCCGCCGTGGAGGAAGAGGAGGAGGAGGATGAGGAGGGGGAGGAGGAAGGGCGGGCGCGTTTTACGGGACCGGTGTCTGCTGGGACCGACATCACGGAGGCCGGGACGCGCTGGTAGTCAAACACCCTGCAGGAAAACACACAAACATGCGCGCGCACACACACACACACACACACACACACACACACACACACACACACACACACACACACACACACACACACACACACACACACACACACACACACACACACACACACACACACACACACACACACACACACACACACACACTTAGGTTACTTTATGTACGGTAATTACATCTGACACCTCAGTAACAGTAACAGTGCTCACAGCGAGCTAAGTGTGCCTGAGCGCCATGCGTTTACACTGTTAATTTAACCCTTAATGTGGTCCTGGAATGATTTGCAGGCAAAACGGTAAAAACTGGGTCACCTTATTTCTATTCTATTTTTATACTTAGTGAAAAGGACCTGAGTTGGCTCTGTACTTTGGTCTGCTCCGTTCCTTCTACTGTACACTTATTCTTACTCGTTATGAATTGAGTACGTGAAGACCTCTACTGAATCAAGCCCAAAGGCTTCTTTAGGTTTTTCATCCTTTTTAGTCGACCTTGTATTTTGAACTGTACTTCCATGTGCTTTTTCTCTCTGCAAACTTCTAAATAAAGTATTCAATAAATCAATCAAAAACACCAAATCTCTTCGCCCGGAAATCGCAGATCTACAAGCTCGCAAGAGTGGCGAGCTTGTAGATCAGCAGGACTGTAACTGTTTTGCAGTCGTGAAGCTGCTACAGGAACCCATATCGCCAAATGTGGGTAAATATAATCTTCTGTTATATTATTAGAGACCACCCACCACTCTGGGCAGTGGGAAACATATAAATCCACGAACAGATCTGCCGTGCTGTGCACTGGGCATTGTGCGTAGTAGTTATTTCCTCAATCATCAAATAGCGCTTTAACCAGTGGTGGAAAGTAACTAAGTACATTTACTTAAGTACTGTACTTAAGTACAATTTTGAGGTATTTGTACTTTACTTGAGTATTTCCAATTTCCAATACTTTTACTTCTACTATTGTACTTTTACTCCACTACAATTATTTGAAAACTTTAGTTACTAGTTACTTTTCAGATATAAACTATGATATTATGAAACATACATTAACCACTTTAGCCCTATTTTATACATAGGCTATTTGAAAATAGCAGATCTACAAGCTCACAACGCGTCGCATCGCGACGCGTTGTGAGCTTGTAGATCGGCTATTTTCAAATATCTAGTACTTTTACTTTTGGTACTTTAAGTACATTTTGATGCCAATACTTTTGTACTTTTACTCAAGTAAATTTTTTATTTTTGACTTTTACTTGTAACAGAGTATTTTTATATTGCAGTATTGGTACTTTTACTTAAGTAACACATTTGAGTACTTTTTCCACCACTGGTAGTTATTTCCTCAATCATCAAATAGCGCTTTAACCATGGTTAACCATGAGCATTTGGTTCATTTCCGTCGTCACAAAAGTCTTGTGGCCCCCCCGACCGCAAGTAATTTTTTTATAATTGTGGCCCCCTGCCTAATCTAATTGAACACACCTGCTCTATAGAAATGATTAACATCAGAATATCGAGCTATTTAACAATTATTCTACCAGCTCACGGCCTGTCGTGGTGCGTCCCCCGTTGTGTAGACTGGCTATTCCGGCTAAGGTTTTTCACCAGGCTCAAACTGGTCAAATTAACAATTGTGTGATTTGACCGTGTATTACGCCGAGGAAATCGACACAGCTCCCCCCCCCCCCCCCCCCCCCACGCTAAATGATTGCTAACCCTTCCATTGTGTGTAGCGTATATACCTTTGGACAGATCGCTGTGTTTTAACGAGGTAGCTCGGGGGGGGGGGGGGGGGGGGAGAGAAACCTTTGTGCTCGGGCTGCACAGAGACCACTCGCCTGGCGTGTAATTACTCTGTTCAGCTCCCAAATGACTTGGGCCGGAACGGCGCTTTTCAAGGAGACACTTTAACCCGCTAAGAACGGGAACGCGGCGTCATTCATTTCTTTGGCTATTTAAAAATAGCAGATCTACAAGCTCATAGTGCGGCACCGAGTGCCGCGGTACGAGCTTGTAGATCTGCTATTTTTTTTAAATCTAGAAAATTTAATTTTCTCGATTTTGTGCAAATCTTTGAATATATATATATTTTAAAGCGAACATTCGTAACTCAAATCTTTGCTTCTGGGGGGGTCCCTGGAACAACATATTTTGAGACGGGGGTCCGCGGCCACATACATATACATTTTGCGGTCTTTGACCTGAAAAAGTTTGAGAACCACCGATTCTTTTTTTTTAACTGTTAGGATTCAGAAGACATTTTTGTAGAACGGGAACCCTCAGGCCTCAAAGGGTTAAGAGAACACCTGCCTGTAGCCATGGAGCTCTATCGCTAAAAGGTTATGTGTGCCAATCAAATTAAATGGGAGAGGGTGAAAAAAAAAAGGAAAAGAAAAAGCAACTCTTTGTAGAGCAATAATATGAGAGCTAATCCAATTACAATTGACCCTGGAAGTCCCCCGAATTCTAAATAGGCCTGGAGAGAGGAAAACGTGGGGACATTTTGTACTTGGCTTTGGACCAAAGCGTCTAACACCCCCCCCCCCCCCGGCTTTTCTCTCTGAGAGCTGAGGTTAAATAGGTTGAAGACAGGGGATCAGTCATCCTCCAGCGCTGTCCCATCTATCTTCTCCAAGAGCAACGCATCACTTCTGATACCACTGATACCACGGGGCCCCGACAGGGAGCGTGTGTGTGTGTGTGTGTGTGTGTGTGTGTGTGTGTGTGTGTGTGTGTGTGTGTGTGTGTGTGTGTGTGTGTGTGTGTGTGTGTGTGTGTGTGTGCGTGTGTGTGCGTGTGTTTGGTGTGTTTGGTGTGTGTGAGACTGAAGCCGGATGTATAGGTGCGTGGCTGGTGTATCTATAGTGCACAATTGAGCATGAGTGTGTTTATGTGCGTTCGACAAAATCATGCTTTCGGTGCACAGACTACACACACACGCACGCACGCTCACACACACACACACACACATACACACACACACACACACACACACACACACACACACACACGTACGCGTACGCGCGCACACTCCATTCTCCGGGCTGCTCCAGATGGTGAGTGTGATAGACAGGGAAGTCTGACAGAGAGAGACAGTGTTCTGCTCCTATCAGCGCCATAGGCCTCTATCTCTATCACCCCCACATCAAATTGGACCTGTCACTCAGGCCCTCTCTCACCACCGCCACACCACAGCTAAAGGAGAGGAGACACATCGTCCTATCAGATCGGCTTCTATAGTGGAAACCATATCGTCGCTGTTCGGGGAGCAACCTCTTATCTCCAGCGGTGGAAAAAGTACTCAAATGTTATACTTGAGTAAAAGTATCAATACTGCAATGTAGAAGTACTCCGTTGCAAGTAAAAGTCCGGAATTCAAAATCAACTTGAATAAAAGTACAAAAGTATTGGTATCAAAATATACTTAAGGTACCAAAAGTAAAAGTACTAAAATGTTTGAAAATAGCAGATCTACAAGCTCACAACGCGTCGCGATGCGACGCGTTGTGAGCTTGTAGATCGGCTATTTTCAGATGCCCAGGTATAAAAACAGAGCTAAAGTGGTTAATGTATGTTTTAAAATGTAATAATTTATATATGCAATGTAACTAGTAACTAAAGTTTTCAAATAATTGTAGTGGAGTAAAAGTACAATATCAATATTTGCCTCTGAGATGTAGTGGAGTAGAAGTAAAAGTATAGACAATTGTAAATACTACACTAAAGTAGAGTACCTCAAAAGTGTACTTAAGTACAGTACTTGAGTAAATGTACTTAGTTACTTTACACCACTGATTTTAACGCCTTCTTGATCATACTGCTAGCGTTACACAAAAGTACCAAAAGTAGCAGAAACTACGAGCTCAGAACGTGGCACGAAGCGACGCGTTTCGAGCTGGTTGATCTGCTTCTTTTGGTATTTTTGAATTTGAACCCTGAAAAGTTTGGACAAATGAGGTTTCCACCCGACAGAGACATATGCTTCATGTCAGTATGTCCATATTTCATAGCATTTTTATGCTTTTGTTTCTGTAAAATGAATGCCCTACTTTTGTCACGCTACAGTGTCCCCTAAAAGTAGCAAAAAAACAGCTGGGAAAGTGTCTAAGTGTGTCTTTGGGTTTTATAAATATTGTACCTGTATCGTTCCATAGTTCCAGTAAAAGCCCAAGAAGCAATAAGCTTGACTCCCAGAAAAATCACACCTTGATGAGTTTTAACTTCTTCAGTGAATAAAAAGTGCACAGAACAAACAAAAACATGAAATACAAATCCACAAAGGTGTTCTAAGTGTGTTTCTAAATGAGGTGGTTCTTAAGGTGTTTGCTCCTATTCACCCGTTTCCTAGGCTGTGTGTTTTCCACTTCCTGTCGGATTTCATTGGATATCATTAGTCATCTGACCAGTTTCATTGGATCGAATCGACAGGAAGTGGAACACACACAGGAAGTGAAAAGCCTAGGAAACAGGTGAATAGGCTTCCAGCTCTAAAACTAACAAACCTGCTGGACACAGCTGCTGTTTATACAGAATGAATTAGCTGACTTCTAATCATTTGCTGCTCTATTAATTGTCTCATGAACTTAATTAACTGCAAACTCACCAAGTCTGTACCAAAATGATAGCAATCATGAAATGTCATACAAATACTCAAAATACTCAAAATACTCAAAATACTCAAATACTCAAATACTCAATATATAGACTTATTTTAAATATGTCTCTTACATAACCAATGAAAGGTATTAAGAGTCTGTGACTAAATAGTAACTACATTGGAATCATTGGAACACAGGTTTCTTTCCAGTGTTGATTTTGACAGCACATTTTGATATAGTTTTAGTCATGGTCTTTTGAATAAAATTCCATTTAGTTTTAGTCATATTTTAGTCATCTGAAATGTTTTAGTTTTTGTCTAGTTCTAGTCGACTAAATATAAGATTATAGTCGACTAAATCTACAGTTGATTTAGTCGACTAAAATGTATAGTGATGGTGCCTTGATGGCGTCGTAATGGCTGATTTTACACTTGGCTGCATGCTGAAAATAGCCGATCTACAAGCTCACGACGCGTTGTGAGCTTGTAGATCTGCTATTTTCAAAGCGCAACACCCAAGCGCAACCAATCATAAAATGACTTGTCTTTTAGTTCTACTAGATCTCTTCTCCACTAGATCCCTCACTAACATTTTAGTCTAGTTTTTATTTGTCGACAAAATTGTCAATATATTTAGACATAGTTTTAGTCACCGTAGCTTAGTTTTCATTTCGTTTTTATTTCGTTTTCGTCAGTGAAAAAAGGTTGTCGACGGACTTTTTTCGTCATAGTTTTAGTCGACGAAATCAACACTGTTTCTTTCCCCATTCCCTGAAAAGTAACAGTTTTGTAATCTATACAAGGTTTCTGCCTGATATAGAAATGCTGTTGGGTACACAGACAGACATGAGTAGTGTGAACATGGCTAGAATGATAAGCGTGAATCTGTTTTGTTAACCACCTGAACCCTAGCTTCTCCATTCTGGGATGGACATTTGGCCAAAATAGCTGAACGTTTCAAGGTGTTGTGAGCTTTCAGAGCGGCTATTTTTGGCGAATAGATTTGGTGTAGAGGGGATAAAAAAGGAGCGGACCTAGTGCAGAGCCCTAGGGGACTCTGGTCAAACAAGTATAGGGTTTAACGCAGTCTCGTGTGGTCTGACTGTTGCCTCCCACAATTTTCAAATGTTTCCGGTCATACAGTCTGGGACTCTGAAGCTTTGATCATGATTAGAATACAAAGCAGATGTGAAGCCTCCTCCCCACTTCCGTTTCGTCTTTACAGTCGCGCAAATTTATCCTAACATAAATCAAAATCATCTAAGTGTATATAACTTGATGCTAAGCAGAAATGGAAAAAAAAACAAAAACAACTAAAGATATTTTAAAATATATTTTCTTTTTTTTGTTCCCTAAATTTTTATCCCACGATTTTGTAACCCTATTTTTTACACCCAGTGCCAATTGTCTGTGTAATCCTGGGCACTACCTTCCCTCTGCCAACCTAGGGAGGCCAGGGCCGAGCTCATGCCTCCTTCAATGCATGAGAGCCAACTGACCTTCTTGTCACCTGACAGGGGAGAGTTTCCCTGGTTGGACGTAGCGCGTGGAAGGAACACGTTATTCCAACCAGTTCCCTTCCCCTCCATCCGGCGCCCCGGCTGGCCAGGGGGAGGCGGTATAGCGACCAGGATTACTACATGTTTTTGTGAGGGTACCTACCCTAGGAGACACGGGGAGAACATGCAAACTCCACACAGAAAGGCCCTTTCGCCAACCCCACCTAGGGTGTGGGCACTGATGACGCGGAGGAGAGAACACACCCCCAGCGCCCACAGCGTCCCCTGCGGCAGAGGCGTCGCTAGGTCTCTACTAGGTTGGGGGCTTAGCCCCCCAGGCAACGGACACGCAGCGCGTGTGCGGGATTTTTTTTCGCGGATTTGGGTACTTTTCCCCCCGTTTTTTGTAACTTTATTTCGGTTTTAGGGTTAGGGTTAGGTTAGGGTTATAGATATATAATAAAAATAAAAATAAAAATTGGTGGCTTTGGATAAAACATTGGTGGCTATGGCCACCGAAGCCCCCGCGTAACGACGCCAGTGCCCTGCGGGAATCGAACCCAGGACCTTCTAGCTGTGAGGCGACAGCACCACCGACTGTGCCCCCTAAAACATATTTTCGTGAACGGAAGTGCCAGCTTCCTCTCTCGGATTTCGGGAGGTGTAGTTCCAGACTATATAGACTATATAGCATTCGGAGATTGTGGAATAGTTGTCTGGCTACGCGAGACTAGGTTTAACGTGGATACTTTGTTGTATGACAAATAGCAACAATAACCCAACTACGAGCTTGCAGATATGTTATTTTCATTATCTTTGGGATATACAGTATATCGTTGCTGTTGGCCATAAACCCCTAATGTCCATATTTTAACCTTTTGTGTTTTTTTTTGTAAATGAATGGACCTCCATCGTGCCGCAGAAGCAAAGAGGCAACAGAGAAAGGAGAGATCTACCACCAAAACAGCTCCTCACACCACCACCACCACTACCACTACCCAGTCAACCATTCATATATGCCCCCACTGCAACAGAGACTGTGGATCAAGGATCGGCCTCTACAGCCACCTGAGGACCCACAGATGACCAGACCCTAACCCAGTGTATATCAACCCTGGCAAACGTCCCAATTTTGGGCCGGGGCTACTGCTGAGGTGTGCCGCGCCGTTTGAAGAAGGTTTGAAAAAATATCATTTTGAAAAAAAAACGTTTTTTTTTTTTTTTTGCAATAATAATAATCAGGCGTGCAAACAGCCCCGAGGTGAAAAGGGTGACAACATGCTGTTTTTTTTCGGTTCAGGTGTCACACTATTGCCCTATTTGGATTCAAAACGGCTAGTGGAAGCTGAAAAGCTACAAGTTTGCATGTCTGAATAATGCAAAAACAGAAATATTTATATATATATATATATATACCGTATATCTAGGTGTGCCCTGGGATCTTTTGCCTATGCCAGGTGTGCCTTGGCACAAAAAAGGTTGATATACACTGCCCTAACCCACCCACAGGAGGACAATCATACTCGCTTCGAGTGATCGCCGATGATGATGATGTCCATATTTTAACCTTTTGTGTTTTTTTGGTAAATGAATACCCTACTTGATCGTACTACAGCATTACACAAAAGCAAAAGAAATTGAATTCTGAAAAGTAGCAGTTTTGGACATATGAGGTTTCCAGCCGACAGAGACGATATTTATATTAAAAGAACAGTAGACATTTTGGGGGAAATTTACCCAAAATAGGGACGCCGGGTTTGATGTGGTTAAATGTGTTTGTTAAATCGGTCTATCATTGAAACTAAAGTTTCAGTTGACCTTTAAAAAAAACAGAACTGGAGGCTATGAGCTCTGCTGGGTTGGTTTGGGTTATTTCTGTTTGGATTCACTTCAATTCAAAGCCTGAATCAACTTCTTTCTTCTCCAATGACCCTGGGAATTCTGCTGTTGTTCACCCTTCAACGTTACAAATAGCCTGTCTGCACTTTTGGTTTTTATACAACAGATACTTTTCCTTGTTTATATTCTACATAAATATCACATGATGTCATACTTCTGAGGTGATGTGATCTTTCAGCCTCTGTTCAACAGTTAGTTAATGTTGTAACTTAGATAACATGTTATTTAGACAGATGTGACATTTGTTGACGTGGCATTCTATAGTTTGTATTCAATGTACAGATGATAATTGTTTTGATATTATACAGTTTAGACTGACGCTAGGTTCTTGATTTACCTATGAACTGATTACTGAGGCACTACACCGTCTATATGCATTTGATGTATGTGTTTAACCTAGCTTACTACAAGTCCCTCTGGATAAAGAGCATCTGCTAAATGCTTACATTGTAAATTGTAACAGTTTGGTGTGTTAAGAATCACAAGATTGACCGGCATTTAAAATCTCACAAAAAAATCTCACAGGCAACCAGTGTTGATTTTGACGGCAAATGTTGATTTAGTTTTAGTCATATTTTAGTCATCTGAAATGTTTTAGATTTTGTCTAGTTTTAGTCGACTAAATATCCTAAGATTATAGTATATAGACTCATATGTATTTTGCATGATATGATTTTACACTTGTTTGCATGCTGAAAATAGCAGATCTACAAGCTCACAACACGTCGCGCTGCGACGCGTTGTGAGCTTGTAGATCTGCTATTTTCAGAGCGCAACACCCGTGCGCAATCAAACATAAAATGACTTGTCTTTTAGTTCTACTGCATCTCTTCTCCACTAGATCCCTCACTAACATTTAAGTCTAGTTTTTATTTGTTGACGAAATTATCAATATATTTAGTCGTAGTTTTAGTCATCATAGCTTAGTTTTATTTAGTTTTCGTCACTGAAAAAAGGTAGTCGACGAACATTGTTCGTCATAGTTTTAGTCGACGAAATCAACACTGCAGGCAGCACTTTTGGTCAAGTGACAGGTGCCTTTGGGTCATGAAGGCTCACGCCGAGATGCGTCCGTGTATCAGTGCTGCCTGCTGTTCGTGCCATATAATAAATCAGAAGATTTTGAAGTGAGTGCTGGTCATCTTGTGATTGTTTTTGTGCTTTATTTGAACCGTGTGAATTTATGTTCGTGCCATATAATAAAACAGAAGATTTTGAAGTGAGTGCTGGTCATCTTGTGATTGTTTTTGTGCTTTATTTGAACCGTGTGAATTTGTGAATACGAGTGTTCGTATTTACTTTGTTCTGACCCATTGTTTTGGACTCACAGTAATAGAGCATGTAATCACAGGTTGTAACGGGTGCAGTGGTGAAATTTGAGATCTTGTTTTTCCCAATATATCCTTTTTATAACCTCTACACTTGACATGCATGACTGCAGATGTTCGTCAGGAGGAGTGTACTGTTTTTAATGTTTGGAAGATGTTGAAATGTATTGTATTGTCATAATATGAGTCAGTGTAACTTTTAAAAATTTTTTTTTTATGACTTTCTTGACCAGGTCTCCCTTGAAAAAGAGATTGAATCTCAATGGGCTTTTTTATATAGGTTACATCCATGATAATAAATCAAATGTTCTACTTTTACAGAAGAGGGAAAACAGCACAGGAGGACAAGATATCATTCGATTTTCTCTTTAGCCACTTAAGCCCCATATACTACATAAAAACATCACCAACAGTACACAGATTAAACAAAGGTATATCCGGGCACTCAACAACAAAACATGGATGAAAAAAAAGAGTTACTTTGCCCTGAAGACCGTTGGTGGTGGAAGCATATTGGTGTAAATAGCCAATTAAAGCTTTTTATATTAAACCTGTTTTTTGTTGAGTGCCTGGATCTTTTCTTAGTTTTTCTATTGCTTTCCCTGCTAATCCACCTTCTGCCTTTATGCCAGGGACCTCCAGAAGAGAAAATGTGTGTTAATGTTTGTTTATTATTTCAGGAGGTCCAAGATTTTTCAAGGTTTGTCAAATTTCTTCAAAAATAGCAGATCTGCAAGCTCACAACGTGTTGCATCGTAGATCTGCTATTTTAGTATAAAACATTTAGCTGGGGACCTCTTGGAACCACCCCAATGACCCCTGGAGGTCCCCGAACCCCACTTGATGTTGTAATTTACAACATCATCATGTCTTTCCTGTGGCCATGCATTTCATATCACCACAAATATGTTTTTTAAGGTTTTCAGATGATGGTCTGTGTTATTAGACCACAGATCACAAAATGCTAGTAGAACCTCCAAGAGCCCATCGTTTCTTTATAGATTGAACTGAACATTCTAAAAAAAAACATTGTATGGAAAAGGTGTTCCGCTCTTTTTCAAATGTTCAAGCCAGTCCACTTACTGAATAAAAAACATGGAATCTAAATGGAATTGACCCCAACCTCACCGTGTTCGTCTCCTATTCATCGTTTTTTTTCCTGCATGGCCGCCTGGGAGCGCCGCGCTTAGACGTTATTGGAGGAAAGGCTTTATAATGAAAGTCCTCCCGAATGACTCGTTTGACTCTTACGTGACAACGAGTCGCACAAGAAATTTAGAGCCGTGGGAACACAAAGGAGAGGGAATAAAGGTTAATTACAGCTCGCCATGCACGGAGCCTTCCCCTCGGGGAGCGTATTGTGAGCGTTTTGGAAGGGAGGCGGCAGAACAGCAAAGCTGAGGGTTTGGATTCATACAAATGGACAGTGGTGGAAAGTAACTAAGTACATTTACTTAAGTACTGTACTTAAGTACAATTTTGAGGTATTTGTACTTTACTTGAGTATTTACAATTTACAATACTTTTACTTCTACTCCACTACATCTCAGAGGCAAATATTGTACTTTTACTCCACTACATTTACTTGAAAACTATAGTTACTAGTTACTTTTCAGATAAAAATCATGATGTAAAGAAACATACATTACCCACTTTAACCCTATTTTATACCTAAGCTATTTGAAAATAGCCGATCTACAAGCTCACAACGCGTCGCATCGCGACGCGTTGTGAGCTTGTAGATCTGCTATTTTCAAATATTTAGTACTTTTACTTTTGGTACTTTAAGTACATTTTGATGCCAATACTTTTGTACTTTTACTCAAGTACATTTTTAATTCTGGACTTTTACTTGTAACAGAGTATTTTTATATTGCAGTATTGGTACTTTTACTTAAGTAAAGAATTTGAGTACTTTTTCCACCACTGCAAATGGATGAAAAGAGTGACGGCTCAGGCCATCAGTGGCTGGACAGTGACGAAGTACATTTTCCAACTATTTCACTTTTGACTCCACTACATTTCTAGGAACCCAAACTGGGACCCGACCTTACAAAAATATATATTATGAATGAACCATTTAAGCCTTATTTCAAATATAGCGGAAAATAGCCGATCTACAAGCTCACAATGTGTTGCTCTTGAGAAATTGCTCATCTAAATTTCACAATACAGCAATGCATTGATATAGAAAGAATGAACATGTAGCTTACTTTGTAATTTGTACTTTCAAATACTTGAGTATATACTTTGTCCACCACTGCAGTGGTTTTGTTTTGTTGGCATATATATATATATATATATATATATATATATATATATATATATATATATATATATATATATATATAGGTAGAAGGCATACGCACACACAAACGGACATAACCCCCCCCCCCCCAGAAAAACCTCAGCAGTGTGTCTGTGAAGCAGTGCTGAATAATGAATATGATCAGAACTGGGGAGGGAGGGAGGGAGGGAGGGGGGCGAGGGGGGGGGGCTGTGCTTCTCATTCTCTGGTGACAAAAGGCAACTCCATGAAGGAGACGGTGTTAGCGAGAGCGCTACTGTACCTCGCTAAGCTTATAATCCTCTGCTGAGCAGATAAACTGCCAATAAATATTTACTCAGGGACTCTCCGTTCATTGACATCCTGGCTGTTGCTCAAGGAGAACGCTGTGCTGTGGCTTATGGCGTTGTGTCGCAGTCGGGAGGAAAACTCCTATCTCCATATTCAGACAGTTTAAGGATAAGGATAATTCCTTTTAACAGGTCGTTCATGAAAGTCCTTGCGGTCTTGTTTCCAATGAGAACCTGTGAGCAATTGGGGTTAAGAGTCTTGCTCAGGGACAAATTTCATATCATCGGCACATATGCTGGGATAGCCTGGAATCGAACCTGGGGCAACCAGGGCCTCTGGTTCCCTAGGCGGGCTCACTAACCACTCAGCTATGGCCGCCCCGTTTAAGGTTCTTTTCCCCCATAAATTCACAGCCGACTTTGTGGTATGCAAGAGTGTCGTATACTAAAGTAGTGAAAGATTTAAATGAAAGTGTAAGTGGTTAAAGGGGAATTTTGGACCACAGTTTTCTTACCTTTTCTATGATATGATAAAAAAAGAAAATAAGAAAAAAAAAACGGAAGTCTCGTGATTGAAATCTCGAGATTTCAATCTCGTCTAGCGAGACTTCCGTTTTTTCTTTTTTCTTCTTGCATAGTGTTCTGTCACTATGAACGTCAGATCTCACATACAAAAAAAAAAGATAAGATATCATAGAAAAGTTAAGAAAACCGTGGTCCAAAATTCCCCTTTAAGTGTGTTTGTGGGTTGTATACAGCTAAAGTTGTTCGGCACGAGGAGACGAATATGTGAGTCCAAGTTTCACGGCTGTAGGTCAAACAGGGCATGAGTTATACCTGTTCAAAGTTTTGCATTCAATTGATTGCTACAGCGCCACCCTTTGGCCGATGGTTGTGGCTTTCATGTCACTGACACTTGACATCGCCCTCTACCATATAGCCGACTTTCGTAAAAAGTGACTGTACGGTAGAGATAATGCGGCGATTATGCGTAAAACGGTGGAAGATTCATAAAAAAAAAATGTAGAGATGCAATAAGGGTCCAAAGGCCCTACGGCCTTGGCCCCATACTAATGATAATAATAATAATAATAATAATAATAATAATAATAATAATAATACAACATGCAATGTAACTCAAATCTTTGCTTCTGGAGATCCCTGGGACAAAATATGTTTTAGATGGGGGGGTCCACAGCCCAAATACATTTTGGGGGTCCTTGACATAAAAACGTTCGAGAAGCACTGCTGTAAAGCAACTGTTTCGGACATACAGTACAAGGTTTCCTCCCGACAACGATGATTATTGTGTGTAATCTGTTTTTTTTTCCTGTGAGGCTGCAGCTTTACAGGAACGCCCACTCCATGGAGATACCGTCCCCGAAAAATGTACATTGTGTTCATTCTGGAGGAAAAGAATAAAACAGTAGATTGTGGTGAAATTAAACCTCGTCCTTCTGTTATTCCACGTGAGGGTCAAATGTTCGGTTGCATCTACAGCCGTCAGCCGGGCCAGACAGTCCTGCTTAGCTTTTTCACAGACAATGATTTGAGCTGCAAGGTGTTTCAAAGGCAAGATATATTAACCCATTCAAGCCAGGAACGCGTCTTTTTTTAGATTTCTTTGGCTATTCAAAAACAACAGATATACAACTCATAGCGAGTGCCGCGCTATGAGCTTGTAGATCTGCTAAAATCGTGGAAATTTTGAACAAATCTTTGAATATGTTTTAAAGCGAACATTTTTAACTCAAATCTTTGCTTCTGGGGATTCTACTTAATGTCTTCTAAATCCTAACAGTTTTTTGAAATAACGTATGTGTTCCTCTACTATCAGTGGCTCTCAAACTTTTTCATGTGAAGGACCACCCAGAATGATATGTATTTGGCCGTGGACCCCCCCGTCCCCCCCTCATCTTGAAGTGTTTTGTTCCAGGGACCCCCCCAGGAAGTTGTAACATGAGTTAAAAATGTTCGCTTCAAAAATATATGTATATTCAAAGATTTGCAAAAATTTTCACGATCATTTTTTTTTTTTGCTGATCTACAAGCTCATAGCGCGGCACTCGGTGCTGCGCTATGAGCTTGTAGATCTGCTATTTTTGATTAGCCAAAGAAATCTTAAAATGACACAGATGCGTTCCCGGTCTTAATGGGTTAAAAACAGGACAAGAAAGCTCCCAGTAAATGACAAAAAAAACGTAACCATTTATTTGGGAATTCTGGGCGCTTTGTGTCCAAAAAACATAAAAGGCAGAAATAATCATGTAGCATCCTCCCAGCTTTTATATTTGTTCCTTTTATGTTTGTGGGACTCAAAGGACCCTTAATAAATTGTGTGTTTGTTGCAATAACTGGTGGCTTGCTTATTCTGGCTTTTTTTAGTTTGTTGCTTTTTGAGTTTCCATTCAGGTCTCCAGTTAGGGCTGTGGTGCAGTGGTTCCCAAACTGGGGCTCGGGACCCACAGGGGGGGTCCCCGAATTATTTTCGGGGGTCCTCAGATGATTAATGTGCAACGTTGTTTTCTCACTCAACAGTAAACAAACCAACATACAGTATAAGTGTGTACAGGGTATCTGCACATTTTAAGACCTTTTTAATACCAAATTGGCCAAATGATCAAATATTACGCAAGAAAGAGGCAAACATGGTGAAAATATTGTTGTATGTCAAAAACTGTTACTTTTCAGGAAATGGGGGGAAAAAAGACCATCGATCATTTAGTCACAAGCGCCGGTGAAATATTTATAAAACCCACAGTCTTCACCACTTTCAATTTTCAAACGTAGCAAAGATAGAAACAAAATGTCATGGGGGGTCCCTGGTGCAAAAATATTTTCAGATGGGGGTCCGTGACCAAATAATTTGGGGGTCCTGGTGGACATGAACACGTTTGAGAACCACTGCCGTAAGGATGGGTCTTGTGTCTTGTCCCTCATTCAATCATTCATTCATTCTCCCTCACTACCTCACTCCATAGACAGATAAAGAGACAGAGACATACTGCATGATACGTACACTTTAAAGTCCATGTACATCTTAACCCTTTAAGACCTGGAACTGTGTCATTTTTAGATTTGAGCTAAAAAGCATAATTGTACACTTTGGCTATTATAAAATAGCAGATCTACAAGCTCATAGCGCGGCACCGAGTGCCGCGCTATGAGCTTGTAGATCTGCTATTTTTGAAAAATCGTGAAAATGTGTGAAAATATTTGAATATAAATATTTTTAAAGCGAACATTTTTAACTCTATTCTTTGCTTCTAGGGGTCCCTGGAACAAAATATTTTGATGGGGGTCTGCGGCCAAATACATATAATTTTGGGGGTCCTTGACATGAAAAAGATTGAGCACCACCGATATAGAAACATACGTTTTTCAGAAAACTGTTGAGATTTAGGAGACATGTAGAATCGGCTTCAGGTCTCAATGGGTTAAATGACCATTAAAACCAGTCCAAAATGTTTTAAAAAAGACCCTCAGAATTTAGACAACACATCGTTTCTCCATAATCATGCATTCAGCATGAAGAACAGGATTCTCTAGAGGATATATGTGTATAAAGTACACAAAGGCCACGAGAGAATAGAACACCATGAAACAGAAGGGGGGGGTATGGGTGGGGGGGGACAGGGGGGGGGATGGGGGGAGACTGAATGCAATGCTTATCTAAGGTGGCGGAGCCGGCTTATCTAAGGTGGCGGAGCCGGCTGCTCGCTGGCAACAGGCTCGTTTTTCATGCTGTCAGCTCCCTCCTCTCCTCAAGCCCCTCCTCTCCTCAAACCCCTCCTCTCCTCAAGCCCCTCCTCTCCTCAAGCCCCTCCTCTCCTCAAACCCCTCCTCTCCTCAAGCCCCTCCTCTCCTCAAGCCCCCCCTCTCCTCAAACCCCTCCTCTCCTCAAGCCCCTCCTCTCCTCAAACCCCTCCTCTCCTCAAGCCCCTCCTCTCCTCAAGCCCCTCCTCTCCTCAAGCCCCTCCTCTCCTCAAGCCTCTCCTCTCCTCAAGCCCCTCCTCTCCTCAAGCCCCTCCTCTCCTCAAGCCCCATTCATATTTCGTCACGCGACACGCATTTACAATGCAACTATACAGCCTCTCTCTTCCTGGAGAGTTAGCATGCTATAATAGAAACCATTGTTCTTGCATTCATTAAAAAAAATTATTATAAAACGTTTGAAATCTTGTTTGAAATGACCAAACCTGCCTACCGATGATGTCACTGGTAGGCAGGTTTCTGAACTGTCCACAGCCCTCCTCTGAGACACAGAGTGAGTAGACACAAATTAGTGACCACCAATTATATGAAGATAGGTTGTAAATAGGTGAAGTGGTGGAGTATTTTTAAAGTATGTATTCCAGTACTTTAAGTTAACTCAAGTACAAATTTGACAGAGCAACTTTCACTTGTAGTATATTTGACAGTCCAGGAGTATATCGTCTCTGTCGGGTGGAAACTTCATTATATCCTAAACTGTTACTTTTCTGGATTCTAATTCAAAAATAGCAAAAGCAGCAGATCTGAAAATACATGTTGCGAGCTTGTAGATCTGCTACTTTTGATACTGTTGTGTGACACTGTAGTAAGATCAAATAGTGCATTGATTTACGAAAAAAACTAAAAAAGTTAAAATACGGAGATAAGAGGTTTCTGGCCGAAAGCGACGATATACTTTGACTCAAGTATATCAAGGGTCGACTACTTTATCCACCACTGGCCGCCCACCCACTAGCCCTCCCTCCCCCCCCCCCCCTGTGGGCCGGCCTGCCTTTCCAAGCTGTGCTTTCGCTCTGAGGTGGGAGTCGGGGGCCATCGGAGCTGCATGGTCAGCCAATCGGGCGAGCAGAAAGAAGCGCGGCCAGCGGGCTGTGAAATCACCACCGGCGTTTTTTGACAGCCAACCGAGGCCATCTCAGGTCAGCCAAATACACTGGTGTGGGTCAATAGACAGCCCAGACAGCACAGAAATGGAGGCATGCCCCAGACGAGGCCCTGTGGGAGGCTGTGGCGCGCTATAGCAGCGCCACAACGCTCACTTTATCTGATATAGCTGAAGGGTTTAGGGGACAGTACGGGAGGTTTAGGGGACAGTACGGGAGGTTTAGGGGACAGTACGGGAGGTTTAGGGGACAGTACGGGAGGTTAGGGGACAGTACGGGAGGTTTAGGGGACAGTACGGGAGGTTTAGGGGACAGTACGGGAGGTTTAGGGGACAGTACGGGAGGTTAGGGGACAGTACGGGAGGTTTAGGGGACAGTACGGGAGGTTTAGGGGACAGTACGGGAGGTTTAGGGGACAGTACGGGAGGTTTAGGGGACAGTACGGGAGGTTTAGGGGACAGTACGGGAGGTTAGGGGACAGTACGGGAGGTTAGGGGACAGTACGGGAGGTTAGGGGACAGTACGGGAGGTTTAGGGGACAGTACGGGAGGTTTAGGGGACAGTACGGGAGGTTTAGGGGACAGTACGGGAGGTTTAGGGGACAGTACGGGAGGTTAGGGGACAGTACGGGAGGTTAGGGGACAGTACGGGAGGTTTAGGGGACAGTACGGGAGGTTTAGGGGACAGTACGGGAGGTTTAGGGGACAGTACGGGAGGTTTAGGGGACAGTACGGGAGGTTCAGGGGACAGTACGGGAGGTTAGGGGACAGTACGGGAGGTTTAGGGGACAGTACGGGAGGTTTAGGGGACAGTACGGGAGGTTTAGGGGACAGTACGGAGTACGGGAGGTTTAGGGGACAGTACGGTACGGGACACAACACCGGCATGGAGAACGGATGGTGATTATGGTTCAAAAGGGTAAATGCTGGGATTGAACACAGACACGGCGGTTGTAAACAAGTCCTGCTTCATGTGTTCCGTCCAGCATCTTGGGTATAAAAGGAGCAGCAAGTGATATTTTTGTGTTGAAATACGTGTTAAATAGCTTTATATTCTGTTAGCCCTACAAAGCCAAGGTGCAGTAACTTCAAAAACAAAAAGAAAGTCACAGAAAAATGGGTTTAAAAGTGATTCAACTGGTCAGACAAATGAGATATGGGCATATAAGTGATATTACAATAAATGTACATCTGTTCTTGAGGTAATTGTTCATCCCCCAAATCTGGAAGGCTAATTTGACCTTTGGGGTACATACACATGACCTTTGGGGTACATACACATGACCTTTGGGGTACATACACACACAAATAACTTGGTGTGTCCAAAAACCTAGTTACTGCACTTTGGCTTTGTAGGGCAGAGGACCCCCATAACTCTGTGAGTGTACAAATGGAACCTTACGGGTCAATGATGGAACC
>NC_137610.1:54848292-54860774 GCF_963280865.1 Gymnoscopelus braueri | reverse complement strand
ACAAGGCCAATCGGCACACGTTTTAAGCTGTGGCGGACCAGGGATGGAGTTATGACATTTTTCTACCGTACCATTCATCCTAAGATATCATAACGTCATAGAAGAGGTAAGAAAACCGTGGTCCAAAATTCTCTTTAAGGGTGCATTTGGAACCCTTTCATGGAACCCATGAGGGTCCCACTTTGTGTTCAGTAACAGTGTTAAATATCTCTCTATATTGTTATAGTAATCATGGCCACAGAGTGTTTGTTCAGTAACAGGTGTCTCCCCGTCTCTCCAGCTCTTTAATAAACAGAAAATACAAAATCCAATCAGGAGAGATAACTCACACAGGATACGGGATGAACAAGTGAAATTGGAAGTAATGACACAAAGAAATGAGCAGACGGGATTGGAACTGGAACACCTTAAAACTGAACGCTGATGAATGGGTATTCTCTCTCCAGACATTATTCTGTTTACTAAAGTGCTGGCGAGAGAGAAACTCCTGTTACTGAACAACCACGACTGTATAGCAATGATAACTATCAGAATATAGAGCTGTTTAAAATGTATTTTAACACACACCACACACACAAAAATAAATCACTTACACCACTCTTTTAAAGGTGGCGTATGCAGCAGAAAAAATCTCTTTCTAGATTGTTTACGCAGTGAAACAAGATTAGCAGCCTGAGATGCTTAGCGTAGCTTAGCGTAGGCAATTCCTTGCAACTTCTCAAAAGGAGACTTTTCTGTAAAGAAGAAAAAAAAAAAGAAACTCTTCCCCAGGGATGAAGCAAGCGAGGCGTAAAATGTCGGGACTTCTACAGTTCTTACAAATCCATATCTGTGCCACCCCAGCACCCCAGACTCACTGCATTTCATGAACCTGACTTCTATACTTCACACAGCGCGTGTTTCTTTTTTTTCCCTCTTTTTTGGGGGCGCTAGTGACTGGGAAGTATAACTAAGTATATTGTTGCTGTCAGGTTTAGAAACCTCTTATCTCCATATTTTAACTTTTTTGTGTTTTTTCATAAATGAATGCCCTATTTCATTACACTACAGTGTCACACAAAAGTAGCAGATCTGCAAGCTCGAAACGCGGCGCGAAGCGACGCGTTTTGAGCTTGTAGATCTGTTTTGTAGATCTGTTTTGAGCTTGTAGATCTGTTTTGTAGATCTGTTTTGGACTGTTTTGGACATATGAGGTTTCCACCCAACAGAGACGATATTTACTCAATACTTCTACTCCACCTACGTCGCAAAGGCAAATATTGTACTTTTTTACTCCACTACAATTATTGTGGAAACTGTACTAGTTACTTTATATTATTAGATTATTATTACAAAATACATAATTAAACCCTATTTTATACTTCGTCTATTCGAAAATACCCGATCTACAGGCTCACAACGCGTCGCATCGGAACGTGTGAAGCCTTGAATCACGAAATCTTTTCGTTTTTGTCGCATTCCTGATTTGATGACCAGGTCATCGGTCAGTAGGAGACTCAATTGAGTCATCAATTATTGGCTCAGGAATGCGACAAAAACAAAAAAATCTCCATGAATACAAGGCTTCATGGGGGTGCGTAATTGCTAGAAAATAAGTTCAGTCAGATAACTCACAAATAGATTGAACCAATATTATAGAATGAGAATACAAGTGTGGATGTAATATTTATCTTGGCGTTCAGGCTCTGCTACATTTTTCTCCCTGCTCAGCAACAATTAGACAACCATCATTAACCATTAACACATTGAGTGCCAATCGCGTAGACTACGCGAACCTATTTAAAGCCGCCACGTGCCAATCGCGTAGATCTACGCAAAGTGGTGTTTTTTCCTTTTTTTCAATTTTTTTTTTTTAGTACGGCACATTCATTGTAACACCACCGGAAGCGGAATTATTCGGGATCCCGTTTTGCCGATCCCGTCGGCCCCCATTCTAAAGCGCACACTGAAACTCCATTTTCTCCTTGTAGTTTTTTCTCCTCGCATATCACTGTTTAACGTAAACCGTTCTAACTACAACAATGGAGGTCCGTTTGACACGTGGTTTTCACTGGTAGACGCAGGGAGATCTCGGCGATGTTTACAAACAGTGCAGAGCTCAATCTTAAGGATTTTAACAAGGTCTATGGCGACGTGAAAAAAACAAAAAAAACAACAATAAAACTTTGGCACTGGTGAGTACATTATGAGATTAACCTCTGGCATGGAATGTGTGAGCAGGGAGATAGGTTATATAATGATATATAATAACAAACCCCCCCCCCATGGGGAACAGAACCAATGCAGAGCCCACTGGTGGTGCTGGGAGCAACGCAGCATGACAACAACCAGGACACACAAAGCGGAAGGAACGCAGATTTAGGTGAGCTTAAAGTGTATGAACGTATGGGTCTTGCATGACGCTGTATACAGCCACATAGTAATGAGCATGCATGTAACCTCTCGAGTGTATGCTGCCTGAACTAACCTCGCAGTGCTACGTATAATAATTTTTTAGGGTGAACTACTCCTTTAAAGTATGTAGTATTGCTACTTTAACTTTAAAACCGAGTACTTCTTCCACTAACTGACTGTTAGCATAGAGTTCTCCGTGTTCTAGTTCGCAGCATCATCAAATAAAATCCAGAAGTATTTGACTTCCTCAGACACAGATATACAGTACCTGAGGCTGCGGGGGGAATTGTGTTTGAGAGCTTATGATTTATAACCAGCCCCCAATTGCCTTTTACTGAACTGTCAACAATTTCACACTAAACTGCGTTAGTGGCACATTTCCCCCGGGTAAAAAGGCTCATTTTCTCCTCACCTTATACGGTGTTCGGTTTTCTTTTCTTTTTTTTCTATCATCTGAAAAGTGCTGAGCGCTTCCTCCTCCTCTGAGCACAAATAAGAGCCGTGTCACCTTCAGTATTCCTGAGAGAGAGCTTTGTGCCGTCAATGATTGTTACCGGCTGTGAATACGCAAGGACGCATCAAGGGCCAGTTAACCCTTTGAGAGCGGGGAAACGCGTCCGTGTCGTTTTTTTAGATTTCTTTGGGCTATTCAAAAATAGCAAGATCTACAAGCTCGTAGCGCGGCACCGAGTGCCGCGCTACGAGCTTGTAGATCTGCTATTTTTGAAAAATGGGTGCAAATCTTGGAATATATATATATGTTTTTAAAGCGAACATTTTGAACTCAAATCTTTGCTTCTGGGAGTCCCTGGAACAAAATGTTTTGAGATGGGGGTCCGCAGAAATAGCAGATCTACAAGCTCATAGCGCTGCACAGAGTGCCGCGCTATAAGCTTGTAGATCTTGCTATTTTTGTGCAAATTTGTGCAAAGCTTTAAATTATATATATATATTTTTTTAAGTGAACATTATGACTGAAATCTTTGCTCTGGGGGTCCCTGGAACTAAATGTTTTGAGATGGGGGGTCCGCGGCCAAATACATATAATTTTGGGGGTCCGGCCTTGACATGAAAAAGTTTGAGAACCACTGATATAACTATCTGGGAAACCCATCGTCCAAAAAAAAGGGAAAAAACTGCGCCCTGTGGCTCAGCTCGGATTCTGTTCTTGTTTAGAGCTATTATCAGATTACTGATGATAGCAACATACGTTTTTCAGAAAACTGTTAAGGATTTAGAAGACTTTTTAGCCTCAGCCTCAGGTCTTAATGGGTTAAAGAAGAAAGATATGGCCCTCCGAACAAGAAACAAAGCACCTTCAAGGGCTCCCTTTCGCATCTCTGGCAGGTACAGTCAGATCCTACTTAGTTTTTCCTCCATTTAAGTTTGATATATTGAAGGCATAATTTAATACATTGAAGCTATGAGCATGCAGGGCTGCTTTATCATTTTTTTTACTGTTCTCTCCTCTGCTGTGACCTATACCTTGCACACCACAACAACCAGGGAGGAGTTCTGTTTGTTTAGGATTTATTGTGTGTTATTCTTGTTAGTTTTTAATGGATTGCATTTTGTTCACTCAGGGCCTGCAACTCCAGTCTGTCTGCATACTGACACAGACACATCCAAAACATGGCATTGGCCGGTGATTCTGCTCAAAATGGGTCCGGAGACCCCGAGGGGGTCTTTGAGGGGGATCCAGGGGGTCCCCAGCAATTTGAAAATCGTAAAAGTAGCAGATCTACAAGCTCAAAATGCGTTCGAGCTTTGTGGATCTGCTACTTTTCATGCTTTTGTGTGACGCTGTAGTATAATCAAGTAGGGCGTTAATTTACGATGAAACTCAAAAAGTTTAAATATGGAGATAAGAGGTTTCTGCCTGACAGCAACGATAATACAGTACGTACAGTACATCGGCTATTGGAAGTAGCCCGATCTACAAGCTCACAATGCGCCGATCGCATGAAAATGTTCTCAACCTTTTCTGGATCAGGGTCCCACTTGAAAATCGCGAAGCATTCGCGGCCCACCCATATGACCACTTAACACGGCAGCCTATAATGTCATATTATCGTTACAATCGTAGTGTTTAGCTAGTTATTTGGGGACCCACTTGCAATATTCTCACGGCCCAGGAAATGAGCGGGGAAATGAAAAAAGAATTTTTGGGGGGGATTTATTTGATTATTATTGTGCCAGTTTATCCTCTTTCAATCCCTATTTGAATGTCATTATTTTCAAAAAATACTTTCCAAAGTTTGCAAAATGTCATAAAATGCCACAGAAAATGCCACAGCCACAGCCAGAGGCTATGGCTACCTGGGGGACCATCCATGACTGGGTAAAGTTGGAAACCTCTGGTCTATCCTATCAGAAATGTCAAGGACCCCCAAAAATTATATCTATTTGGCTGCGGACCCCATCTCAAAAATACTTTGTGCCAGGGAGTCAGGGACCTCCAGAACAGCAACGTTTTTTTTCAAAAATAGCAGATCTACAAGCTCATAGCGTGGCACGAAGTGACGCACCTATTTGATTAATTGAACTATAAAATGATTGTGACGCTAGTTTGCTGGGGACCCCCCCGCCCCGGACCCAATGAGAACCAACGCTATAAGCACAACACATGTTTCATCATCAGTATCAACTGTCCTTCAGCAACACAGACACACAAGAGCTTCTTATTAATCAGTTCTCAAGCTGTCTGTGTCTCTCTCCACCTCCCTCTTTCTTTCTTTCTTTCTTTCTTCTCTTTCTTTTCTTTCTTTCTCTCTCTCTCTCTCTCTCTCTCTCTCCTCTCTCTCTCTCTTCTCTCTCTCCTCTCTCTCCTCTCTCTCTCTCATCCTCTCTCTTCTCTCTCTCTCTCTCTCTCTCTCTCTCTCTCTCTCTCTCTCTCTCTTCTCTCTCTCTCTCTCTCTCTCTCTCTCTCTCTCTCTCTCTCTCTCTCTCTCTCTCCTCTCCCTCCCTCTCTCTTAGGTACTGTACTTAAGTACAATTTTGCCGTATTTTTACTTTAGTATTTTCCAATTTTCAATACTTTTACTTCTACTCCACTACTAGTTACTTTTTAGATTTAGATTTTTATTTCTAAACATACATTAATCACTTAAGCTCTTTATAACATTTCAGCTATTTGAAAATAGCCGATCTACAAGCTCACAATGCCGTCGCATCTTGTAGATCTGGCTATATTCAAAGATTTGTATACATTTGAACTTGAAATGGGACATTTTGCATAATGAATACATTTATTTTTGGTACTTTAAGTACATTTTGATGCCAATACTTTTTATAGTTTCACTCAAGTACATTTTGAATTCTGGACTTTTACTTGTAACAGAGTATTTCTACATTGCAGTATTGATTACTTTTACTTAGTAAGTAAAACCATTTGAAGTACTTTTTCCACCACTGGTTCAAAGCTGTTCTCTGTGTGTCTCTCCTCTCTGCTCCCTCCTTCATTCCTTTCTTCTTTTTTTCTCTCTCTCTCCCCCTTCCCTCTTTGACTACCTCTCTCTTTCGCCTCTCATCTCTCTCTCTCTTTCTCACCCTGACTCTCTCTCTCCCTCCCCCTCCCTCCCCCTCTCTCCCCCTCCCCCTCTCTCTCTCTCTCTCTCTCTCTCTCTCTCGCTCTCTCGCTCTCTCGCTCTCTCTCTCTCTCTCTCTCTCTCTCCCTCTCCCTCTCCCTCTCTCTGTCTCTCTCTCCCCCCTCTCCCTCTCCCCTCTCTCTCTCTCTCTCTCTCTCCCTCTCCCTCTCCCTCTCTCTCTCTCTCTCCCTCTCTCTCTCTCTCTCTCTCTCTCTCTCTCTCTCTCTCTCCTCCCTTATCTCCCCTCTCCTCTGCAGCCTTGCCAGCAGTATATAGGCCTTTAGTTCAAAGCCCCCTCAGCCTCCCATCAAAGCCAAGCTAATTAGCCCCCATTCAAGTGGAGCCTTTTGCTGCGTGCAGGGACCCTCTTTGAGACCCCCCACTGGAGGAAACACCACGGCACTTCACTTCACCAACACACTCCTTTTCTCTCCTTTCTTTTTCAACCTCAAATCATGCTATTATCTCTGCTAGGAGAGGGGAGAGTGGGGAGAGAACCCGTTGTTGTCCTTGTCCTTCAGTGCAGGGAGAGGCAGTGGTGTAAAGTAACTAAGTACATGTACTCAAGTACTGTACTTAGTTAAATTTTGAGGTATTTCTTTTACTTTACTGAGTATTTCCAATTTTCTGTACTTTTACTTTCTACTCTACATCTCAGAGGCAAATATTGTACTTTTACTCCACTACAATTATTTGAAAACTTAGTACTAGTTACTTTGCAATTATCAATTATTATATTATAAAACATACATTAACCACTTTAGCCCTATTTTATGCATAGGCTATTTGAAAATAGCCGATCTACAAGCTCACAACGCGTCGCATTGCGACGCGTTGTGAGCTTGTAGATCTGCTATTTTCAAACATTTTAGTACTTCTACTTTTGGTACTTCAAGTACACTCTGATACCAATACTTTTGTAATTTTACTCAAGCAAATTTTTAATTTCGGACTTTGACTTTAATGCAGTATTTCTATATTGCAGTATTGATATTTTTACATAAGTAAAATATATGAGTACTTTTTCCACCACTGGGGATGAGGCAGGAAAGAGTTTTGGCACTATACACACACTATACACACACTATACACACATTATACACACACTATACACACACTACACACACACATTATACACACTTATACACACATTATACACACACTATACACAAACTATACACACACTACACACACACATTATACACACATTATACACACACTATACACACACTATACACACACTACACACACATTACATTACAGTCATTTAGCAGACTTTTATCCAAAGCGACTTACAATAAGTGTATTCAACATAGGTAGGGAACGAAAACTACTAATCACCAGAAGTCTGAAGTGCATGCACACGCACACACACACACACACACACACACACACACACACACACACACACACACACACACACACACACACACACACACACACACACACACACACACACACACACACACACACACACACACACACACACACACACACACACACACACACACACACACACAGCTGATCAGATATACATATACAGTAAAACACACTCTATACCAGGGGTAGGCAACCTTAGGCATGGGTGCCAACATTGGCACAGGGGAGGGTGATCACTGGCACACTGGCATAAGTGTGAGAGAGAGGTTTTTTCTCTTAAAATTAAATATAAAGTATAAAGCTCTAGTAAGGCCTGCCACTAATTCCACACCCGGGGACCCGCTCCCCGGAGTTTCTTTTATCTCCCACGTCGCAGTTCCATGGACTGTCACTACGGACCCCCAGCTGCGGCTCAAGAATATGACTGCGGACCGGGCTTCTCCATGGAGCACGACCATGGATTCCTACTACATTACACTATACACATATTATCTTAACATTCTTATACCATGATATACTGTATACACATTATTGTTGTACTATATTATATTTTCATATACTATCTTACACTATTATATTTGCTACTATTGTTATTGTTACTACTTGTATCTCTCTCTGTCTCTCTCTCCCTCTCTCTCTCTTCTTTACCCCGACACGGTCGAGGCAGAAGGCCCCCACCCTAGAGCCTAGGGTCTGCCTGACGTTTCTTCCAGTTAAGTCTACATGTAAAGTGTCTTGTTGCTCAGGATGGACTGTGGGGTCTCTGCTCTACATGTAAAGTGTCTTGTTGCTCAGGATGGGACTGTGGGGTCTCTGCTCTACATGTAAAGTGTCTTGTTGCTCAGGATGGGGTTTCACTATTCACTATTTCCAGCCCTGCACATGAACTCTGCAGCCGCACTGAGGCCCCTGCTGGAAAGCATCCCAGCCCAATCATTAACGTAACTAATAATTGGGCCGCGCGACCCGGAAATGACCGTACTAATCCTAAAACTATAATTTAAAAAAAAAAAGAAAAAAAAAAAAGATTTTTTTTTTTTAATTAATTTTTTTTCGCCAAATGGCCAGTCCGCTGCTGGAATGTACTGCAGTTACAATCCATTTGTCCCTTTATGTCGCTGCACCAATGCCATAAAAACATACATTACATTTACTGCAATTGGTCAATAAAGGAGTTCTGTTCGGCATCTCTATATTCCACATTCACATTAGAGAGCTTTCAACTGACATCTGTTTCCTAAGCACAGGGCTGGATTTAACATTCCTCTGCTTTTGATATCCCTCGTCTGGTCATTCATATTTTTGTCCTCGCCAGGCCGAGGGCATGGCCGAGACTATGCTTTTGCCCCTGTCCGTCCGTCCGTCCGTCCGTCCGTGTCCGTGTGTGTGTGTCCGTGTCCGTGTGTGTGTGTGTGTGTGTGTGTGTGTATCTGTCTGTCCGTCTATGTACAGCTAATCTCCGGCACCGTTGGACCGATCGGCATGAAACTGAAACACACACGTCCTGGATGCCAGAGCAGAACCACTGACACAATTGTTTCACATCGGCCTGTTATAGCGCCACCAGGAGGCCGATTATTGAGAAATATTACTCCCACAGATTTTGTCCAAACATCACGCAAATCAGTTCATGGTCTCTATAGTCATGTGATCAAGACGGATCTATCCGATTTCTCATATTCCATTCTGATTGGCTAAGATTGGCTTCCAAAGGAGTAGTCCGTTTTGAACAAAATGCCTCAAATCATGAACACAGCGTCCGATTGCAGTGAGCCTTCACATTGGCCTGTTATAGCGCCACCAGGGGGGCGATTTTTACTAAACAATTGTTTTGCTGTTACTCCCACAGATTTTGTCCAAACATCACGCACATCGGTACACATTATCTCTATAGTCATGTGATCAAGACCAACCTGTCAAACCTTTCATATTTCATCCTGATTGGCTTTTACTATTCCTGGCATATACCTGTGCTCCAAGGAGCACATTTTTCTAGTTTAGACTGAAGCCAACTGTACCTGTCACAGTGGTCATCAGGGTACGTCTCATACTCCTTCTCATAGTCACATCTGAGAGAGAGAGAGAGAGAGAGAGAGAGAGAGAGAGAGAGAGAGAGAGAGAGAGAGAGAGAGAGAGAGAGAGAGAGAGAAAGAAAGAAAGAAAGAAAGAAAGAAAGAAAGAAAGAAAGAAAGAAAGAAAGAAAGAAAGAAAGAACAGTTTTGGTCAAATAAGGTTTCCACCCGACAGCAGCGACATATAAAGTGTAATATGCCTCCAAAAAATGTGGCCTTCACTTCTGTCTTGCAGGAGAAAACTCTAACCCAGAGAAGGAGAAAGGAGAAATGGCAATTTGGGGCACTTTTCTGCTAGTACTACTTGTATTTGCTTGTATCTCCCTGTCTGTCTGTCTGTCTGTCTGTCTGTCCCTCTCCCTCTCCCTCTCCCTCTCCCTCTCTCTCTCTCTCTCTCTCTCTCTCTCTCTCTCTCTCTCTCTCTCTCTCTCTCTCTCTCTCTCTCTCTCTCCCCCCCACCCCGCAGATTTCCGCCGACCCTATAGAGTCTGGGTCTGCCTGATGATTCTTACAGTTAAGGGGGAATATTATAGTATATTTAGTTGACAGTGTCAACTAAATATACCACAGCCAAAAAGCCAAACAGACTTTCATTTTTTCACATAAATTGCTTGCTCTCTGTGGGACAATCAATGTAAAGTCAAGTCATGTTAAGTGTCTTGAGACAACTTGTTGTGATTTGACACTTTAATAAAATCTAATGTAACTGAATAGAGGAGAACAGTGCAGTCAGACAGTGGTAATGATAGGGGTGGAGGGGGTTTTGCTGTGATAAATCAGTGCAAAACATCTCAAACATCCATATACTGTAAATCATCCATCTCACTATTGACTTTTCAGAGATGCAAATGGATCGATTTGCTCCTGCGGAAAAATGAATAAATGAGAAACAAAGTGAGCCAGATGGAAGCATGGTTGCTGAACGTTTTCTTCAAAGTGTCCTATACCTGTATTGTGCAAAATTAAAATGGAAAGAGAAAAAAAGGTGACAGAATTTGTATGTTTTTAGGGGGTATCGAATGTGCTGCTGCTTTTCATTCCTAATTAACTGCAAACTTATTTTAATGAATAAAACCTGAAGGACCCTTACAGCAGTGGTTCTCAAACCTTTTCATTAAGGACCTCAACATTTATTTGGATGCCAAATACCCCCTCATCTCAAAAAGGTTTTGTGCCAGGGACCTCCAGAAGAGAAAGTTAAAAAATGTTGGCGCTCAGGTGGCTCAGTGCTAAAGTGCCTGCATGCCCACCACCGCTAAAGGCTTGTATATCTGCTATCTTTTAATAGCCTAAAATATGGTTAAAATGATTGTGACTCTATATTAACACATTTTGCTGTGGACCCCCTGGTACCCCCCCCCCCCCCCAAGGACCCCTGGGGGTCCCCAGACCCCACATTGAGCAGTGTTGTAGGTGATCTCTTATACAAATACACCCCCCCCCCCCCCCGGTTGGCTGGTCTATCTCTGCAGCCCATCACACCATCACACAACATCAACCCCACATCCATCACTGTCAGCCTATACACTCAGCACAAGAGCACTGTGCACACACACACACACACACACACACACACACACACACACACACACACACACACACACACACACACACACACACACACACACACACACACACACACACACACACACACACACACACACACACACACACACACACACACGCGCACGCACGCACACGCGCACATACACACACACACACACACACACACACACACACACACACACACACACACACACACACACACACACACACACACAGTATAGCCCCATGTCTACACAATTACAAATATGCGTGCACACAGATTCACACAAAGTTAACCACATCAACCTTGGCAGTAGCCTGGTAAACCCTCCCCCCCCCCCTTCCTGAAATCTCATTTGCATTTGATTACAGGAATTGGGTCTGACCTGAGAGCTTATCTGGGCGTTTCTGCGTCGTCCACAAAATGGACTAGCCTATCAGCGTCCTCGCTCATTGTTCCGTGATTGACAGCACATGTCGGCCAATCAGGTGGAAGCCGAGTGGAGCCAAGTGAAGCCGAACGAAAACGAACAGCGGCCATTAAAACTTCCTCTGCTGTGTTTTTGAAAACTTCAAAACGCTCTCAAACTTCTTTTTTGTGGCACGGAATTTACTTTTAAGATATTTTTCGGATAGCATTTAGTTGTTTAACTTCATATATGTGGTCAATTAATCATGACAGAGCCTACTTTAAAAAAAAAATCAGAGAACCGGCAGGGGCGGGCAGTGATACTAATGTATCCGTTTATTATTTATCTATTTTCAAATGTCCTTTTGCTCCGACGTTGCTCTGTGGTGGAACAAACTGCTGATTGGCTGAAGGGGTTGTCAGTCATTACATTACATTACATTACATTACAGTCATTTAGCAGACGCTTTTATCCAAAGCGACTTACAATAAGTGTATTCAACATAGGTAGGGAACGAAAACTACTAATCACCAGAAGTCTTTAGTGCATTTTCTGCATAAACAAGCAACCAAGAGTATACCTAGCGCTAAGGTAAAAGTGCAATATATCAGCTACCTATTTCCTTAAACAGATGAGACAAAATAGCTAAATCAAATGAGCATGAGCTAAAACAAATAAGTATATCGACTAAACAAGATCCAAAAACAATCCAATAATCCAATAAACAATACAGCAATAGAAAACAAGCGTTCGTACAACTAGTTAACAACAAGTAGGTCAGGCAGAGAGGAAGGGTAGTGTTTCCTGAAGAGGTGAGTTTTCAGCCTGTGGCGAAATATGGGCAGTGACTCTGCTGTCCTAACATCAGTGGGAAGTTCATTCCACCACTGTGGGGCCAGAACAGAAAAGAGTCGTGACCGTGTGGATCGGCCAGAAGGACCCTTGAGTGACGAGGCAATCAGTCGCCCCGAGGTGGCAGACCGAAGTGGTCGGGCAGGGGTGTAGGCATCGACCATAGCCCGGAGGTAGGAAGGAGCTGTTCCTTTCACTGCCCTATAGGCTAGCACCAGGGTTTTGAACTGGATGCGAGCCGC
>NC_137610.1:54840792-54843292 GCF_963280865.1 Gymnoscopelus braueri | reverse complement strand
AGAGACGTCGCACACATCGCCATTTCATTGAAGTAACCAGATCTAAGGTGCTTTTACTGGCGTCAGACGAGCATCCAGGCCGTCTATCCCCCCTACGAGACGCTGGACACTGGGAGATGGATCGCTCCCAGTACTTACCCGCTAAGAAACACAGCACAGCCTGTCAGCCATTTTACTCAACAGAGTAAAACGACCCTTGGCCTTCGGCCCAGCTGTCTGTCACAGGATGTTTGACTTTGTCCGGTCATGCTGTCACAGGAGGGTCTGTACGTGTGTGACCTATCCAAGATCCATCTAGCATCAAAACACCTGTTATTCAGTAAATGGTGGCATGGTACCAGTGGTGTAAAGTAGTAGAAGTACTTTTACTCATGTACTGTACTTAAGTACAGTTTGGAGGTATTTTTACTTTACTGGAGTATTTCCAATTTTCAGTACTTTTACTTCTACTCCACAACATCTCAGAGGCAAATATAGTAGCTTTAGTTTTTTTTTACTAGTTACTTTGTAGATTTTGATTATTATTACAAAACATACATAAGTAACCACTTCAGCCCTATATATATTTCGGCCATTTGAAAATAGCAGATCTACAAGCTCACAATGCGTTGCGATTGATTGATTGATTGATTGATGTACTTTATTTAGTAAGACATGAGAACATCAGTACATGGAAGTACAAATTCACAATACAAGGTCTACTAAACTGGGAGTCTCATTAAGCACTAAGCTTGTTTAAGATGAGAACCCCATGCACACAAATCATGATGAAATATAAGAGAGACAGATATACACACTACCTGCCTCTTCTTAGACCAGCATTTTCGAATTGCAGCCTCCTGAAGGTGTATCTTTACACATTGTGAGCTTGTAGATCTGCTATTTTCAAAAGATTTTTTGGAAAACTTTTCACACGTTATACATAACGAGCACTTTTACTTTAGGTACTTTAAGTACATTTTGATGCCAATACTTTTGTACTTTTACTCAAGTACATTTTTTTATACCGGACTTTTACTTGTAACAGGGTATTTCTACATTGCAGTATCGATACTTTTACTTAAGTAAAAAATGAGAGTACTTTTTCCACCACTCAGCAGCTTTAGTGTGTGAGGCTCAACCTTATTGTGGTTGTGACTCAAAGAGAGACACTTCAACACAAAGCCATGCAAGAGGAGACAGGGATCAAACCAGGAATCCCCCTGTGTCTGTCTGGGTGCCAAAAGGTTGCCAGTTCGATCCCTGGCTCCTCCTGGCTTTGTGTAGAACTGTCCTTGAGCAAAGACACTGATGAGCAGGTTGGTGCCTTCATATATGGTTTCCTCCACTGTTGGTGTGTGTGAATTGGATAAGCAGTGGTAAAGTGGTAAAGTAACTAAGTACATGTACTCATCATCCTTCTCCGTTCTCTACACTGGCTCCCCGTAGCGGCTCGCATCCAGTTCAAAACCCTGGTGCTAGCCTATAGGGCAGTGAAAGGAACAGCTCCTTCCTACCTCCGGGCTATGGTCGATGCTTACACCCCTGCCCGACCACTTCGGTCTGCCACCTCGGGGCGACTGATTGCCTCGTCACTCAAGGGTCCTTCAGGCCGATCCACACGGTCACGACTCTTTTCTGTTCTGGCCCCACAGTGGTGGAATGAACTTCCCACTGATGTTAGGACAGCAGAGTCACTGCCCATATTTCGCCGCAGGCTGAAAACCCACCTCTTCAGGAAACACTACCCTTCCTCTTTGCCTGGCCTACTTGTTGTTAACTAGTTGTACGAACGCTTGTTTTCTATTGTTGTATTGTTTATTGGATCTTGTTTAGTCGATACACTTAATTGTTTTAGCTCATGCTCATTTGATTTAGCTATTTTGTCTCATTTGTTTAAGGAAATAGGTAGCTGATATATTGCACTTTTACCTTAGCGCTAGGTATACTCTTGGTTGCTTGTTTTTGCAGAAAATGCACTAAAGACTTCTGGTGATTAGTAGTTTTCGTTCCCTACCTATGTTGAATGCACTTATTGTAAGTCGCTTTGGATAAAAGCGTCTGCTAAATGACTGTAATGTAATGTAATGTAATGTAATGTACTCAATTACTTTCCTTAAGTACAATTTTGAGGTATTTTTTTACTTATTTCCAATTTTCAGTAGCTACTTTTACTTCTACTCCACTACATCTCAGAAGAAAATATTCTACTTCTACTTTACAATTATTTGAAAACTTCAGTTACTAGTTACTTTGTAGATTTTGATTATTATTACAAAACATACATTAACCACTTCAGCACTATATACATTTCGGCCATTTGAAAATAGCCGATCTACAAGCTCACAATGCGTCGCATGTAGATCTGCTATTTTCAAATGATTTTTATACATTTGAAAACGTGTGAAATGGGACATTCTGCATAATGAGTACTTTCTACTTTTGGTACTTTAAGTACTTTTCTACATTGCAGTATTGATACTTGTACGTAAGTAAAAAATGAGAGTACTTTTTCCACCAC
>NC_137610.1:54800792-54833292 GCF_963280865.1 Gymnoscopelus braueri | reverse complement strand
TAGTCGCTTATTAAATTCATGTCAAGGAACCCCACATGAACATGTATTATGGCCACAGATCCGAAAATATATTTGAGTTGTTAAAAATGTTTCCAAAATATTTCAAATATTCCACATTTCTTTAAAGATTTATTTTCAAATGGCCGATCTACAAGCTCACACAAAAGCATCGCGACAAAAGCATCGCGACGCGTTGTGAGCTTGTAGATCGGCTATTTTCACCATTTGAAAATGTTTTTTTTTAAAAGGAACCATTTTGGACGTACAACGCTTTGTATGTTTTGAATGTCCAAAACGTTTCCTTTTTTTATTATTATGAAAAGAAAATAGTGAAAATAGCCGATCTACAAGCTCACAACGCGTTGTGATGCTTTTGTGTGCCAGTCTTGGATGATGAAGTAGTAGGGCATTGACTTATGGAACATTTGAAGTATGGAGATACAAAGTTTCTTTTCTGCCCGACGTCAACGATATGAGGAAGAGGCTGGGTGTGCTGCTGGACGAAACATTGCTAAAAATTAGTCGTACGGCGAATACAGAGAAAATAGCCGATCTACAAGTGGGGTGGAAACCTCATAAAATATGTCCAAAACTGTTACTTTTCAGGATTCGAATGCAAAAGTATAAAAAGTATCAGATCTACAAGCTCAAAACACGTCGCTTGGCGCTGTGTTTCGAGCTTGTAGATCTGCTACTTTTGATGCTTTTGTGTGCCGCTGTAGTATGATCAAGTAGGGTGTTATAATTTACAACTATAATATGGAGATAAGAGGTTTCTGCCTGACAGCAACTATTTGATTTTTTTAATTTTATATTTCATTTATGATGACAAGCCCAAAACAGGGAGGTCAGATAGAAAGAGGCTCAGTGAGATACAGTACAAGATGTTTTTCCTCACAGAAATGTAAGAGTGAAACAATGACAATCCGTGTACCTTTCGGTCAGTTGATTTTCAAAATAAAATCTAAAAGTGGAAAAAGGAAAAAAAATCATTATTTGTTTGGAAATCCAAAAATGGAAAATGGAAAAACGAGCTGTTTTTTCATTTCTAAAACCAAGTCAAGAAATGGATAATGGAAAAAAGAGAATCCAAAAATGGATTAATGACAATGTTGAGTGTAGCAGTACAGTACAGTACGGTACAGTACAGTACAGTACAGTACAGTACAGTTCAGTACTGTACAGTACAGTACAGTACTGTAGTTGAGAAACACTCCTGCTGGATTTATATAGCCAGGACAAAATGTCACAGTCACACACTTTGCCTGTCTTGAGGTCTTGTATTTCTATGTGTCATGTTCTTGTTCTAGTTTCCATGGATCTATGTTCATGTCTGTATCTCATGTGTACATTAGTCTTGTTCTACAGTCAGTCCTTGTCGGGTCATTGTTCAGTGTTGTTGCATAATGCTAGTTTGTGACTGTGATGTCTTCTGCTTATCTTTATTAAAATACCTCACCACTCCAATGCGTGACAGGAAAAAGTGTATCATGTCTAAATACCCAAAGTGAAAACTAACCTAAAAGCATGGCTGACCTCAAAATACAATTGGGTTTTAGTAGAACAACTTGGAACACCTTGGTTCTGTAGTAGAATGCTCTGCCCCCCACCCCTCCTTTTTCTGTAAATATACCCTTTTCTGCTACTAGAGCTTTTACCGTTATGTATTGTATGTTATTGTATGTATTATAATGTAATACTGATCAATTGAGTACAATGGACCACAATGGAAACAAGCCCCCTGGGGCTTTTTGTGTTATCCTTTTAGCATAACCTTTGACTTGTACCTTGCTCACACTGTAAAGAGTGTACATTCATTTAACCCCCACGAGTCCTTTTACACACCATGAGCATCTCAAAGAATGACATAGATTGTGTCCAAAGTGTCCATGAATTGCACATCTACTGGTGCAGCTGCTCTCTGCCCCGTCACAAGCTCCCATTCACACAGCATATTATCACTAATGATATGCCGGTACAGACACGCCCACATAAACGCTGTGAGGGTGTGAGTGCAATTCCACCTTGTTTTGTGTCTGATTGCAATTATTCATGCGACGAGGTAGAGTGTAAATGCTGTCTTCAGGATGGTGCACACACACACGCACGCGCACGCACGCACGCACGCACGCACGCACGCACGCACGCACGCGCACGCACGCACGCACGCAGGCAGGCAGGCAGGCAGGCAGGGCTAAAGTTGCCCTGAGCTACGGCCCGTTTACCCTCTTTGGCTGAGCTGCCCCTCTGGAGGAAAATAATAATCATAATTATCGTTGCTGTCGGGCAGAAACCTCCTATCTCCATGTTTTAACGTTTTGTGTTTATTCGTAAAGTAACGCCCTGCTCGATCATACCACAGCATCACACAAAAGCGTCAAAAGTAGCAGATCTACAAGCTTTAGGCTTCTCAATCTGCTACTTTTGAATTTGAATGAATTGTTCGAGGAGCAATTAAGGGTTAAGAGTCTTGCTCAGGGACACACATCGACACATTGCTGGCCTGGACCGGAAAAGGTATCTGGGACAACCAGGGGCTCTGGCTTCCCAGGTAATCAATCAATCAATCAATCAATCAATCAATCAATCAATCACCCACTCCATTCAAATAACCCAGCGCTTTATTCACTGTGTATCTTTGAGACTGTGTGCCTATAATAAATGGTTTTGATTTGAACTGTTGAACTGATGCTCTTGTTTAGCTTGTTTAGTGCCGCCGCCTGCTTGAGACAAGCGCCTGCAACAATGTATAAAATACATAACATACTGCTGAACTCATGCATAAATAGGCTACAGTCTGGATAACAATGCACCACTATTGTTAAGTCTCATCATCTATCAATCTAACCATAAACTACTACAGTCAGTCAGTCAGTCAGTCAGTCAGACAGTCAGTCAGTCAGTCAGTCAGTCAGTCAGTGCTAGATTTGAAAGCCTCTTATCAAGTTACATAGAAGTCTAAACAAATATAGCACATCGTCTCTGTCGGGTGGAAACCTCATATGTCCAAAACTGTTACTTTTCAGGATTCAAATTCATAAATATCAAAAGTAGCAGATCTACAAGCTCGAAACGCGTCGCTTCGCGCCACGTTTCGAGCTTGTAGATCTGCTACTTTTGATGCCTTCGGGCGACGCTGTAGTACGAGTTAAAAAGTTAAAATATGGAGAGAAGATGTTTCTGCCCGACAGCAACGATATATAACATATTATAATATGCAACACAATGTTATGCAATATCATACATAGTGGGAGGTCCCTGCTTTGTCTCTCTTTCAGCTAAGGGGTCCTTGGCCGGAAAAAAAAGTCAGGTCCAACTCATCAATCAACTGTTTATGGATGGACAGGTACAGCAGGTGAAGGTGGTGGTTGAGGTGGTTAAACATTATGATAACGCTTGTTTATGACTGGATTAAAACCCTAACCCTATTCCAGCACCCATGGCAGCAGGCTACATGCATAACTCCTTAGTGACGACCGTTGTATTGTGCATAGAGATAAAGAGATCTGATGAGTCATGTTAGATTAGCTATTGTTTACAGACAATATGAAGCTATACGTGCCATGTGAGAACCAGATAAACCTACACTTCTTTCTAGCTTGTGACTCAAGCTATGTTACTGAAAAGGCTTCATTCAGGTTGTGGATTCTCAACCAACAAGCAGATGTAGCTGATAGAAGTTGCCTTATTTTTAGATTTTCAAGTGGGCCAGAAAAGGTTGAGAACGGCTGGTATACACATTCTTGTTCAGTCCTAAACCTGAACTCAGAATGTTAACCATCATGTTTTGCGTGTTCGGCCCACACAAAGTTGTATTTTGACCAATCCGGCCCATGACCTAAATTTAGTCTCACAGCCCTGTACCAGAGGGTAAAATATCTGCTCTCAAACATGCCTGGTGTGATGGTGGTGTGATGGTGGTGTGTGGTGGTGTGATGGTGGTGTGGTGCCTTCGCCTGGCTACAATCACTGCTGCCGTGATCACTGCAAAGTTTGGACGTGACACCTCTTACCAACGCACTTCAGTTACCACCAACTCTCACTCTAACTGCATGTGACTAGTAGCGCTGGTGTTCTAATTTGCACAGAAAGGGGGTTAAACGTCTTCCTTTAAGTTCACGAAAAAACCACCGGAGCACAAAAGACGCTGTTTGCTTGGCAGTACAGTCACAGTATGTATGAATTTCACCTTTTGAGAATGACATATTTGCTTACCGTATTTATTTGCATAAACTTAGCGTCCGCAAAGGTTGCGCAATCCTTTTGTTGAATTCCCCCCGTCTGAGTTAATCAAATGAACCCTTGCGTACCTATTCTAGGCATAATAGGTGAATATTTGCCCAAAATATAAGCGAACAATTCGTCAAAAATAGCAGCACAAGCGTTGTTGCGTTTTCTAATATACAGTGTACTGTATATAATATATAGTGTACTGTATATAATATATAGTGTACTGTATAGGGTTTCAAGTGATTGAATGAACATTCAGGATTTTTTGCAGAGCTCTTTTATCAGACACCTGTAAAAAGTTGTTTTCTCAAAATGTCTGCCCCCCCCCCCACCCCCACCCCCACCCTCCTCTGTCCCGTCGTCCATGCTTGGAGAACGTGTAAAACACAGGCTGAGTTCATGAGGCTCAGGCGTGATGAAAACAACTGTGAAATTGCCTGTAAAGCCCTCTGAGCCTACCTCTAGCAGTGCATCTCCACCGAGCTGATCTATAAAAGCTCCGCACTATTTGTTTTTATAGAGGCAGGCAGGCCAGGCTGTAACTCACATCAACTGGAGAGCATTTCTCTCTTAACCCCCTAAGACCGGGAACGCATCTCTGTCATTTTTTTTATTTCTTTGGCTATTCAAAAAATAGCAGATATACAAGCTCATAGCGCGGCACCGAGTGAGCTTGTAGATCTGCTTTTTTTTTATTTATTATCGTGTTTTTTTGTGTGCAAATCTTTGAATATATATATATTTTTTAAAGGGAACATTTGTAACTCAAATCTTTGCTTTTGGGGGATTCTACAAATGTCTTCTAAATCCTAACAGTTTTTTGAAAAAACGTATGTTGCTATAATCAAGTGATTCACAAACTTTTTTCATGTCAAGGACCCACAAAATTATATGTATTTGACCAAGGACCCCCACCTCAAAATATGTTGTTCCAGGGACCCCCATGAAGCAAAGATTTTAAGTAAATAAAAATCGCTTATATATAAGCAATATATATATTCAAAGATTTGCACACATTTTCACTTTTTTTCAAAAAAAGCACATCTGCAACACTCGGTGCCGCGCTATGAGCTTGTAGATCTGCTATTTTTGAATAGCCAAAGAAATCAAAAAATGACACACAGATGGTTCCTGGATTGAAGGGGTTAAAGTGGGGTGGGTCTCTGATGCGTTGAAACGGCCGGTAGGGAGGAGAACGAACAGCCTGGGGAAATGGTGGTTCAAGTAGGGGAAAAAAACTGTGGTAGAAAGTTAACTAAGTTACTCAAGTACTGTACTTAACGCTGCACTGTGTAACTTTCCTCTTCTATCTCGGATTTGAACCCGGTTTCGTGCGCCACTGCTGACATGTTTACCATTGAGGCTAATAGAGCCGGCCTGCTTGCTCAGGGGATAAATTGAATCTTGTGTCTAGGTGAGACATGACCTTTGACACCATCTAAATGTCTCAATAATAATAATAATAATAATAATAATAAACTTTATTTGTATAGCACCTTTCATGACATGAAATGCAGCTCAAAGTGCTTTACAGAGCAAGAATACAATTACAGTTAGAACCAATTTAACAATAAAGCAAACAAAAATAAAATAAAATAAAATAAAAGCAAAGGCAAAAGCAAAGGCATAAAACAACATTAAAATAGGGAATACAGTGAGGAATTAAAAATCAACCAAAGAATCAGCTAAAAGCAAGAGTGAAGTAATAGGTCTTGAGCTGTGCTTTAAAGCTATCGACAGAGGCTGCCTGTCTTAGGTGTAATGGGAGTTTATTCCACACTGTCGGTCCGTAAAAGCAGAATGCTGCTTCACCGTATTTTTTATATGTCATTGTAGGCACCTCGAGCAGGTCAGCACTTGAAGACCTGAGGGCCCGGTTTGGAACATATCTCTCTAGGCAGTCAGAGAGGTAGGTAGGTGCCAGACCATTTAGAGCTTTATAAACTATTAAAATAATTTTAAAATAGAAGAGCAGGGAGACAAAACACAACCACCCCAATTATATAAGTTATATTGTATTAACATAACTCTACCATATACAGATTAGACAACATTACATTTTATTCATTTAAAAAAAGGTACATACTTTAACCTATTTTATATATTTGTAGCTAAAAATGAACACCCCAATTTCATATGGACAATTAAATAACTTACTCTTAAATCTCTCTACCTCAATATGTGATTGTTTTTAATTTACACATTTTCTGTTAGGTCTTATCTTGTTGTTTCTGTGTTCTTGTAATTGTTGTATTGTTAAATGTATTGTTGATTTCTCTTGCGTGTGTGTAATCTTGTTCTGTAATCTCGACAGCATTGCAAATAAGGCTGAACCTCAATGCTCTTTTCGAGAATAAATAAAGGTTTCAATCAATCAATCAATAAAGTCTATTTGAAAATAGCAGATCTGAGCTTGTAGATCTGCTATTTTCGAAAATGTAACGTTTGAACACTGGGCTTTGACTTTTTACACTACACTGTGTAGTAACAACAAGACCTGAGCTCTTCTCCCTCCTCCACTGGGAAAAACACATACAGTACACATACATACAATGGGTGCTAATCAGGAAGGCGCCTCGCAGCCTTGAGCCGGGGGAGAAACGAGGCATTCATGTGGTAACAGTACAACCAAACACAACTCTACTTCAGAGGATTGTTTCTCTCTCTTTTTTCCTTCTTTTTTCTTTGAAGTCCTCAAGGACAACCCCTGAACCACGAGCTGAAACTCTAAAAATGACTCACGCAGTGACTTGCATCTCATAATGACTACACAGCTTCGCTCGGGTTGCTTTTCCACCCATCATTTAGAATCAATTTGCAAAAACCTTTTGCGTTATTTTCTCTCCGCTTGCTGCATGTCACACACAGCTCCTCATCGGTAAAGCCTTTTATGCAGCCGTCCTGTGTTCCATTCAGAAGGCATTTTGGTTTAATAGCTGGGAAATTTAAATCAAATCAAGACGCCGTTAGCGCCAGTTATGATCAAGTGTTTGGTCACTGTCTGTCGGGTGGAAAACTTGTAAGTCCAAAACGGTTACTTTTCAGGGATGGATCCAATGTAGTTTTTAACAGTGGTTACATTTACTCAAGTACTGTACTTCCAATGTACTTTCCAATTGTCAATGCTTTTACTTCTACTCCACTCTACATCTCAGAGGCAAATATTGTACTTTTACTCCACTACAATTATTTGAAAACTTTAGTTACTAGTTACTTTGTAGATATATATTATTACATTATAAAACCTAATAATACCTAAGCTATTTGAAAATAGCCGATCTACAAGCTCACAACGCGCCGCGATGCGACGCGTTGTGAGCTTGTAGATCGGCTATTTTCAAACATTTTAGTACTTTTTCTTTTGGTGCTTTAAGCACATTTTGATACCAATACTTTTGTACTATTTTTTATTCCGGACTTTAACTTGTAACAGAGTACTTCTACACTGCAGTATTGATACTTTTACTTAAGCAAAACATTTCAGTACTTTTTCCACCACTGTTTTTTAATAGCAAACACAGCAGATCTACAAGCTAAAATGTATCTGCTTTATTTTTTTGCTAGTGTGAAGCTGCAGTATGATGAAGAAGAGCTTTAATTTACGAGAAAAAAACATAACAAGTTGAAATGTGCAGATACCAGGTTTCTGCCCGACGCCATGACGGATAAACCTCAACAGAAGTCACTTCATCATCCATGCATTTCTTTAAAAACAAAAACAAAACAACAGCAGAAACCATGTGGTGTCTGATTATGATGATTATGTTAACCATCAAAGCATTAAAAGCTCATTTCCTACAGCATGTTCCCTTGTTTGTGAAACACCAGAGTAATGGAGGAAAGACCTTTTCATTGCACTGCACTATGGAGGAGGGGAACATTTCTAAACCAGTCACAAAGTCACTAGTCACCAGTAACTCCAGTATTATCTCCAGCAGGGATGTGCTTCTCTAGTTTTTGTTTACATTTTTCAAAGTGACATGCATACATTTTAGTCCATGGGCCAGACCAGATGTCGGTCTCACTCAAGGTGGCAAAGGTTAAAACTTCATTTTCTAGCAAGCTCTATGTCTGTAGATTAGGGGTGGGACGATATATCGATATATCGATATATCGCGATACTTTCTCCCGCGATAAATAATCGATATCCTGCCGAAAAATATCGATATATAAGTTTGTGATTTGTTGTTTTTCCTACTCTGTATTTGTGTAATGATGATTTTGAACTGTTTGGTGCTATTTTATGTGTTTATGAATTGAATACAAGGACTATCGTGATATATCGTTGGTGAATTTTCATGCAATATATCGTGATATCGCAATATATCGATATTTTCAGATATCGTGATATATCGTTGGTGAAATTTCTTGCAATATATATCGAATATCATGATATCGCAATATATCGAACATCGTCGAATATCGTGATATATATTGTTATCGTGGGCCTAATATCGTGATATATATCGTATCGTGAGGTACCCATATCGTCCCACCCCTACTGTAGATAATGTTTTTGTTATGATAACCCTTCCTGAGTCACAGCTGCTAAAGTTACCCTCCCCCATTGAAAATGTGCCTTTTAGACACAGGTGCATATCTTGGTATTGGCTCATGTTCAGGACATATTTCTATATTTTTTACTATAGCGTTTGATATCATTTTTAAGCTTTCATTCAAGCCCTTTTGTGAATATGTATGACAAATACAGTGGTCACAGGAGCTCTTCAAACCTTTGATAGCACACATTTTTCCACCATTTTTGCCTAAACCATATATTTTCTTTTAGTCCTGTGGCATCAAGAAACATCACAGGCACACACCACAACAACTGGAATACTGACATGACCCTAAGGATTCGGGAAATGTATAATTTACCCATATCATTTAATTCTGAGGTGGTGATTTTCAGCCTTATATTAAAGAAGCACTTTCTATGAGAAATAGACAGGCGCCATAGGCCTACTGCATATGAAATAACATCACTTGACCTGCACTATAAACAACTATGTAAAACCTCTCACTGGTCAAAGTTCAGCTGTAGGGGGACATATCAAAACAAATGACCCTCAACAACCGTTGCATTTTGTAGCAGATCTACACGAAAGCAGTAGATCTGATATTTTCAAATGATTTTTTTACATCTGAAAATTAATCCATTGAGACCGGGAACGCATCTGTGTCATTTTAAGATTTCTTTAGCTATTCAAAAATAGCAGATCTACAAGCTCATATCGCGGCACCGAGTGCCGCGATATGAGCTTGTAGATCTGCAATTTTCTTTTTAAATCTTGAAAATGTGTGCACATCTTTGAATATAAATATATATTATGTTTTAAAGCGAACGTTTTTAACTCTGATCTTTGCTTCTGGGGGGGGGGTCCCTGAAACAACATGTTTTGAGATGGGGGTCCACGGCCAAATACATATCATTTTGGGGGGTCCTTGACATGGAAAAGTTGGAGCACCACTGATTATAGCAACATACTGTTAGGATTTAGAAAACATTTCTAGAGATGTATTTGGACCCCCATCTCAAAAATATATATTCAAAGATTTGCACAAAGTTTCATGATTTTTGCGTGCGTGCGCGCGTGCGTGCGTGCGTGCGTGCGTGCGTGTGCGTGTGTGTGTGTGTGTGTGTGTGTGTGTGGACTCACTGCACTGTGTATACAAAACACACAGTAGCAGTTCTGCAATCCAACCATCTATCTTACTAAAAGTGATTTACTGTAGTGGAGAGGGGTTTTAACTCTGTGTGTGCGTGTGCGTGTGTGTGTGCATGTGCGTGTGCGTGTGCGTGTGCGTGTGCGTGTGTGTGTGTGCGCGCGCGTCCGTGTGTGTGTGTGTGCAGTTCCTCCATGCATATATTCATGTACATCATCACTCACTGTAGGGCAGAAACCTTGTATCTCCATATTTTAAATCTTTTTTTTTGTAAATTATTACCATAAAGTCTGTTTTTTTTTTTAATAAATATTGAACCAATGAAAAGCATTAACAAGAGTTTCTAAATAATAACTACATGGGATCCATGGGAACACAGTTAATTTTTTCCCCCCCATTTCCTGAAAAGTAACAGTTTTAACACTTTCGTAACAGAGATAACATTCATAATATGGTCTCTGTCAGGTGTAAACCTCATATTGTCCAAAACTGCTACTTTTCAGGATTCAAATTCAAAAGCATCAGAAGTAGCAGATCTACAAGCGACAAAACGTGGCGCAAAGTGAGGCGTTTTGAGCTCCTCTTGCTTTGGTGTGACGATGTAGTATGATATGAGAGACAAGTAAGGCGTTAATTTACGGGAAAAACACAAAAAGTTAACCCATTAAGACCGGGAACGCATCTGTGTAATTTGAAGATTTCTTCGGCTATTAAAAAAATAGCAGATATACAAGTCATCGTGCGGTACGGAGTGCCGCGCTACGAGCTTGTAGATCTGCTATTTTTGGAATAATCGTGAAAATGTGTGCAAATCCATCTATATTTGTTTAAAACGAACATTTTAACTCAAATCTTTGCTTCTTAGGGGTCCCTGGAACAACACATTTTGGGGGTCCGCGGCCAAATACATGTAATTTTGGGGCGCGTGCGTGCGTGCGTGCGTGCGTGTGTGTGAGATACTATGCATTGGAAAAGGCTTTTGCATTACATGACAGGATAAAGCCTGAGGGCTAGCAGCAGGGTGGCTCTTTAGTCAGATGTGTGAGTGGAGGAGGAGCACTAGATCAATGTGACAAAACACACAGTGTCACCGTAAAACAACAGCCAGCGTCCTGCTGCTGCTGTGCAAATTAACTGGCCAAACACAGAACAGAACAGATTGCCTGCTATTGGTTGTCAGCGTCGCCCAAGTCTTTCATTGCTCGATTTAAAACCAATATGCGGTGACACTTATTGTAGCACGCTGTGCTGTGTGTGTATTGTTTAACACATTCATTCGGGGAACGCATATTGTGTCATTTTAGATTTTTTGCTATTGTTTCATACTTTGGGCTATTTAAAAATAGCAGATCTACAAGCTCATAGCGCGGCACCGAGTGCCGCACTATGAGCTTGTAGATCTGCATTTTTTTTTTAAATACATTTTCAAAATCTTTGAATATATATGTTTTTTAAAGCAATTTTATTTAACTCAAATCTTTGCTTCTGAGGATTCTACAAATGTCTTCTAAATCAGACAGTTTATTTGTTTACAGTTATGTTGCATTAATATCAGTGGTTCTCAAACTTGAACCGGACCACCCCAAATTATATGTATTTGTCCACTGACCCCCCCCCCCCCCCCCATCTCTCTCCGTTTTGTTCCAGGGACCCCCAAAAGCAAAGATTTGAGTAAAAAAAAAAAACGTATATATATTGAAAGATTTGCACACATTTTCACTTTTTTTTTCTTTCAAAATGGCAGATCTACAAGCTCTTAGCGCGTGCTATGAGCTTGTATTTTTGAATAGCCAAATACATCTAAAATGACACAGATGCGTTCCTGGATCTCAAAAGCGTTTCTCGTCCCACCCATCTGACCACTTAACACGGCAGCCGCTGTTAAGTGGTCAGATGGGTGGGTGGGCCGCATGCATTTTCGGAGCAAGTCATGATCAATCAATCGATTGGGTTCTGGCTTTTGATGATCAATGGAACTGACATATTTCGTTGCTGTCCGGCAGAAACCAGCTAACTAAATTTTTCCGCTTTTGCATTTTTTTCCCCATAAATCAGTGCTATTGATACCCGTACCCGTATTGATATCGTACCCTTTACGTCTGTGTGTTGGTAAAAAAAAAAACATATTAAAAAGTGCTTCTGACTAAACCATCTAACTCCATTGGATCCTCAAACTTTCTGCTAAACCAGCTCCAACTCCACCAAAGGGGGAGGAGTTAGCTGGTTTTGCTGACTCGTGGCTCCAAGAACGGAGGGTCGCGTTGACACGCTGTTTCCCCCCCGATGGAAGCCGAGACACTCCTCTGTCTTTTGCGACACCCGGTGTGTCGATCGTCCTGGAGCGAAATATTCTGTGGCTCCAAAAATAAACAAATGACCCCGGCGGTTTGACTCTTATGGATATGAAGCATCAACTGACGGTGAGGAAACGCTAATGTTCCTTCCGACGAATTAGTTACATTTTCCCCAGAAACAGACTGTATCAAATATAAGTGACTGACTATCATAAACGATACAGAACCTCCTCCCTGACAATATCGCCGAGACAGTTTGTTTATTTTTAAACCACAATTCTTATATGAGACGATTCTATGATGACCCAATGTTATTCTCCATAGAGACATTACTTTACGAACCAGGGGATGAACGAGTGACGTCAGGACTTCTGTACTCTATTGTTTGATATTGTATCCCTATGGGGGGGGTTTTGCTAAACATTCTCTGATTTTGCTTAGCATGCTTGGACAAAATTCAAGGAATATCTCCAAGGGTGGAGCCTTTAACGCCAAGCTTAAAGGTAGGGTAAGTGATTTTCTTTGGTTAAAATAAGTGTTAAATAGCTCTATATTCTGATTCTGTACTCGTTGCTATAGAGTGTTTGTTCAGTAAAAGGAGTCTCCTTGTCTCTCTAGATCTTTATTAAACAGAAAATGCATTTTCGTTTCAGTTTCAGTTTCATTTCCAATTTTATCCAATCAGGACAGAGAACTCAATCAGGATATAGATTAAACAAGTAAAATTGGAAGTGATGACACTAAGAAATGAGCAGGCAAAATTGGAACTGGAACACTATAAAAATTAAGCTTAAAAATGGGTACTTTCTCCTGATTGGCTGAGATTTTGACACCTACCGGTAAATGTATTTTCTGTTTATTAAAGAGCTGGAGAGACATGGAGACTCCTGTTACTGAACAAACACTCTATAGCAATGATTACTATCACAATATAGTGCTTTAACATTTTAACAAAATACTTTTTGTTTTAACCTAAAAATATCACTTAACTGTATTCCATTTGTTGCAATAAATAGTTAAATCTATTTTGACATGAGTGTTCCTGACTGAATTGTGACTAAATACTAACTACAATGGATCCAACGGAACACAGACCCCCCCCCCCCTTCCCCCCCCCCCCCCCCCAATTTCCTGAAAAAGTAACTCTCTTGTACATACGAGGTTTCTAGGCGACAGTGAGGATAAATAAGCTGTGTGGGGGGGGCAGCAGCAGCATCAGCAGCAGACGGGCTGCATGGCGGTGGAGCTAAACAGCAGAAAGCCAACACTCTGCACAATGTGACGCCATGCCAGCAGCAATACAGCCATTATCACAGTCAGCATCACCGCACGCCCAGAGAGAGAGAGAGAGAGAGAGAGAGAGAGAGAGAGAGAGAGAGAGAGAGACAGACAGTGGTGGAAAAAGTACTCAAATGTTTTACTTAAGTAAAAGTATCAATACTGCAATATAGAAATACTCTGTTACAGGTAAAAGTCCAGAATAAAAAATGTACTTGGGTAAAAGTACACAAGTATTGGTATCAAAATGTACCAAAAGTGAAAGTACTAAAATGTTTGAAAATCTACAAGCTCTACAAGCTCACAACGCGTCGCATCACGACAGCTTGTAGATCGGCTGTTTTCAAATAGCCTATGTATAAAATAGGGCTAAAGTGGTTAATGTATGTTTTATAATGTAATACTTTATATCTGCAAAGTAACCAGCAACTCAAGTTTTCAAATAATTGTAGGTGAGTAAAAGTACAATATTTGCCTCTGAGATGTAGTGGAGTAGAAGTTAAAGTACAGACAATTGGAAATACTCCAGTAAAGTAAAAGTACCTCAAAATTGTACTTACAATTAAAATAAGTACGGTACTTAGTTACTTTACACCACTGAGAGTAGCTACTGTAGGAGGAGGAGGAGGAGGAGGAGGAGGAAGAGGGAACAGGATTAGCCTCCCAGGCAGAGCTGTTCTGGACAGGAGAGAGAGAGAGAGAGAGAGAGAGAGAGAGAGAGAGGACAAATTGGCCTAAATAGAAATACTATAGTCCACCCCGGGGCAGGCAGATAGCGGGGCTCGCACGACCATTCCCAAACGGGCAATGCAGCACTTTTTGTTCCCTGTTATTTTAGCCCATTAAGACCGGGAACGCATCTGTGTGTCATTTTTTTCTTTTTTTCTTTGGCTATTCAAAAATAGCAGATATTTTTTTTTAAGTTGTGAAATATTTGTGCAAATCTATGAAAATATACGTTCATTTTTAACTCAAATCTTTGCTTCTGGGGGTCCCTGGAGCAAAATATTATGAGATGGGGGTCCGCGGACAAATACATGTCATTTTGGGTGGTCCTTGACATGAAAAATGTTTGAGAACCACTGATATATGGCAACATAAGTTTAAAAAGACATTTGTAGAATCCCCCAGAAGCAAAGATTGGAGCACACATTTTCACGATAAAAAAAATAAAAAATAGCAGATCTACAAGCTCATAGCGCGAAAAAAAACGACAAGAGATGCTATCCCGGTCTTCGTGGGTTAGACGAGGCACTAAACCGCTGAAACACACCAGGTGCAGTTTTATCATCCTGACGACCGTCCTCCTTCTCTCTCTCTCTCTCTCCCTCCCTCTTTCCTCTCTCTCTTTCTCTCTCCCTGTGTGGGTTTTATTCCCTCTGTTCTTCATAGCAGCGCTGTGCTGTAAAGTAGAACAAAGGGTCCATTTTGGTTCTGTTTGTACACTTTAAAAGGCCTGAGGCGTCCCATTCAGAAAATGTCTTCTAAATCCTAACCGTTTTGTGAAAAACGTATGTTGCTACTGTATGTCTGTGGTGCTCAAAACCTTTCCATGTCAACAGGGGCGTTTCGGTCCCCCCCCCGGGACCGTTTTGTCAGTGGGGGGGAAAGTCTTCTTTCACTTTCTCCCCGCCGCTTGGTGCCCCCCTCCCAAGGTTGGTGCCCTGTGCTGCAGCACTTAAAGCTCTTCCATTAAGCCGGCACTGCATGTCAAGAACCCCCAACATTTTATTTTTTTATTTTTTTATTTGGGGGGGGGGGGGGGGGGGGGGGGTGAGGTTTGGGGTTTAAACATAGCAAAGGCCGCCACTGCCGCCGACCCCCATCTCAAAACACCCCCAGAAGCAAATATTTGAGTTAAAAACGTTCGCTTAAAGAATATGGCTATTCAAAGATTTGTCCTTGAAATTAAGAGGTTAGAGAAACCGCTGTTCTCACTGATGTACTTGGGTGGCAAACTGGACGTTCCATGCAATGCATTGAAGACAATGGAACTGACCGGTAGACAATGAGACCCCGGTAGACAATGAGACCCCGGTAGATAATGAGACCCCGGTAGACCAGCGTAGGAATGAGACCCCGGTAGTCCAGGTAGACCCCGGTAGACCAGCGTAGGAATGAATAATGTTTTGGAATGATGGCGACCGTTGTCAGATAAAATATATATTCAGGAAAATAACATACGACACGTTTTCTGATCTCTTGTTGTTTGATGTGCACCACGTCACGCTATATCATTTTATTGAAGTATCTAAAGAGCACAGAGTATACATTTCTTACAGCCAGTGTCAATGATTGACAGTCTTGCAATAACAGTGCATACTCAATGCTCAGTGACTCTGTGCTCTTTAGATGCTTCAATACAAATATACAAATATACAGTGTGCACAGCACGAAGCAACGTGTGATACTGTACAGTATGTCTTCTTTTATTTTCCTGAACTGATTTTTTACAGAGGTTGCAGTCATTCAAAGATAGTGTTTATTCATAAGACGGAGAGTCCATCCGACTCTCACTGACTTCAACTACATTTCATCATTTTCATCCTTCTGTACACGGCCTTCCCTTCCCGTGCATCCCGTCAGACACACACACACACACACACACACACACACACACACACACACACACACACACACACACACACACACACACACACACACACACACACACACACACACACACACACACACACACACACACACACACACACACACACACACACAGAGAGGAAGTCACTGGCTTGTTGTTTTGGTGGCAGAGTGCAGTGGTGGAAAAAGTACTCACATGTTTAACTTAAGTAAAAGTATCAATACTGCAATGCAGAAGTACTCCGTTACAAGTAAAAGTCCGGAGTAAAAGTACAAAAGTATTGGTATCAAAATGTACTTAAAGTACCAAAAGTAGAAAGTAGTCATTATGCAGAATGTCTGCAAATATATAAAATGTCTAAAAAATAGCAGATCTACAGACGTATGTGAGCTTGTAGATCTGCTATTTTCAAATGGCCTAAATGTCTATAGGGCTGAAGTGGTTACTGTATGTTTTGTAATAATAATCAAAATCTACAAAGTAACTATAGTAACTAAAGTTTTCAAATCATTTTAGTGGAATAAAAGTACAATATTTGCCTCTGAGATGTAGTGGAGTAAAAGTAAAAGTACTGAAAATTGGAAATACTCAAATAAAGTAAAAATTACCTCAGAATTGTACTTAAGTACAGTACTTGAGTAAATGTACTTAGTTACTTTACACCACTGGCAGTGTGTTTGGTGTGTTACTCCTTGGATTACCCAAATTGTGGAGGATCAAACCTATGCATAATTCATAATTGGGGAAAAGATAGAGCAAACAAAAAGGTGCGGTGAAGGTCCCTCGGGGACATTTCTGGGGGAGAAAACGTCACTGAATAGAGATGACCTTTCTGAGGATTTAAAGGTAGTGTGATATGTTTGGTTAAAACAAACAGTTTTGTGTGAAAAAGATAAAGATCTTAACAGATAGTAATCATTGCTATAGTTGTTCAATAACATGTGTTTCCCTGTCTCTCCATCTCTTGGAGAGACAGGGAAACACACCTGAAAACTCAGCTTGTATTTGTTATACAAAATGCCCTAAAGATCATCTATTCAGAACACTGCTGCTAAGGTTCATGTGGTTCAATGAGGAATAACACACCCATGTTGTTATAATCCCAAAGGCAACATTAACCCCCTGGGCAGAGTGTGTTCACGCATGTACTGTACGTGCACAAAAAAAAGTGTGCACGTGTGCATCCTCCCGTTTGCATGTGTGCCTGTCTGTGAGCGTCACGCCTGACACTTCTCATTTGACTGTCTGGTAGGCCGTGTGGATGACTCCCGACTCCTTCAATCCTTTAACCGTTTTAAAGGGCAAGACCACTTTGGTAGAGGTTTGGGTTGTGTAGTTACCTCGCCATGATGTAACTCCAAAGGTGGGCAAGAAATCAAAAATAATTGCTCCATTGATTAGAAATTGATAATTCAAAATATGCTCCGCATTGACTTACAATGTATGGTAAAACAGCTCAAAGTCACTATTTTAGCACGTAACCGAACGCAAACAAAGTTGATTCAGACAATATAGAACATCACCAAACCCAGTACTGTTTTTTTTTTTAAATAAAAATGTCAACTTCCTGTTGATTTTGCCATTTTTAATAAGTAGAAAACATGGACTGGATCCGCGGATCCGGATCCAGATCTTCAAATAGTAAAATCAACAGGAAGTTGACATTTTTATTTAAAAACAAACAGTACTGGGTTTGGTGATGCTCTATATTGTCTGAATCAGCTTTGTTTGGGTTCATTTATGTGCTAAAAGAGTGACTTTGAAAGCTGTTTTACCGTAGCCTACAATGTAAGTCAATGAGGAGCATATTTTGAATGATCAATTTCTAATCAATGGAGCAATTATGTTTTGATTTCTTGCCCACCTTTGGAGTTACATCATGGCAAGGTAACTACACAACCCAAACCTCTACCAAAGTGGTCTTACCCTTTAAGGGATAGTTCATCCCAAAATGACTTTTTTTCTATCGATTAAACACCCCACGGAGACTTGAATTCATGGACATTGTAGTTTTTGTCTCATTCCTAAGCCAATAATTTGATGACCAGCAGCGGTTCCGGTAGGAGACACAAAGAGTCTCCTGTTGTCTTAGGAATGAGACAAAAACTACAAAAATATCCATGAATTCAAGTCTCCATGGGGTGACTAATCCATAGAAAAAAAGTTTGTGTGAACTATCCCTTTAACGCCCGATTCAGTGGTGGACAAAAATACTCAAACCCAATACTTTAGTCAAAGTATAGATTCAAATAAAATAAACAAACAATGGCAGGAAAACATGAGCATTATGTATTATAAGCTACTTTCTCTCTAGTGTGGTGCAAGGAAAACCAAAAACCCTCCAAAAAAATGCAGACGAGAATAAAAAGTCCACACACACACACACACACACACACACACACACACACACACACACACACACACACACACACACACACACACACACACACACACACACACACACACACACACACACACACACACACACACACACACACACACACACACACACACACACACACACTCTGATAACCTCTAGCATTGGGGGTTATTTAAAAACACATCAACGTTTCTTTCTGTCGCAAGGACATTCCTTCCTCCTCCCTCCCTCCCACACAGCTGTGTGGAGCCTTGTAATAATGAGCAGTATATATGTATATATGCACTGTGTCACTTTATGGTTGGGTTCATCTTGAGGAAGGTCCCTGTGACCCAACCCAGGCTGAGGTGGTTTTAAATAAACCCAATGCAGAGGTGATCTCTGTGTGTGTGTGTGTGTGTGTGTGTGTGTGTGTGTGTGTGTGTGTGTGTGTGTGTGTGTGTGTGTGTGTGTGTGTGTGTGTGTGTGTGTGTGTGTGTGTGTGTGTGTGTGTGTGTGTGTGCATTACTTTTGTCCTTGTAATGTAGGATAACTAATTTAGCTGGTTGGGAAGTAGTGACCACTGTGGTGCATGGCATGGGTAAGAATGCAGAGAGGCTTCTTCTCATCTTCGAGGGTGTTTATTCCAAACTGGGTTACAGAAAGTATTGGAACACAGTCCCATGTCGCAAACAATAAACAATAAAGTATCTTCGGTGATATAGTATAATATATAAACACAATCAAAACTAGGGATAATATATCAAGCAGAGAAAAATAGCTCTTCACACATTGCCTGCTGAAAACATACTGGCCCTCATTTATCAACGCGGTGCAGCCCAAATAATGGGCGTACGGCGAGATCACCGCACCTTTCGGCATTTAACAATATATCCTGACGTGGGCTTCATCCTACCGTACGCTGAAATCTCACGTCTGGTAGAGAGCAGTTGTCGACTTTGGCTGCGCCCGTTTATTCCATTGTAGACCTGCGGAGCAGCATTGTCTGACTGTCTGACAGGCATCTGGACACATAATCCACTCCTAAATGTATATCTACACTAATAAATAATCCCTGTGAAAATGTAACATTTTATAAAGTAATTTAAACAAACTGCTTTAACAGTAATTCGGTTAAGCTTGCAGATCTGGCTGCATTGGCTATTTCAAAAGGGGTCATACCTATGTTCCCCGGGTTCTATGTTCCCCACTAAGGTTAGGGTTAGGGTTAGGTTTAGGTTAGGTCCTATATTCCCCGCTCTCCCTAGGAAAGCGGTACGGTCCCTTTTAAAATAGCAGATCTGCAAGCTCACAACGGGTCGCATCGCGACCCGTTGTGAGCTTGTAGATCTGCTATTTTCAAAATATACGAGCGCTTCTGCGAGCGCATTTTCGGGACTCCCGAACATCTTTTCATGGACAGTGAGGTGTACAAATTTACAGTAGCTTGTCCTATGTTATGGAGTTATGTCATAGAGAGTTAAGGCAGGTACACATTGCAGGACATTTGGTCCGATGTTGCTGTCGCCGACCTTTTTTGGCGCTCGCCGACAAAACCTCCCGATCTGACACAGATCGGTCTTTGATCGGCGAGCTAATGCTCGCTGTGTGTGAAAGGCTCCGCGAGACGATATGGCCGCGATTATCCGCTCTGCGGCGGCTTTCCGACCGTTTTCAGATAACTACCCTGTTAGATATTCAACTGTGTCGCAGACAGGACAGCAGACAATATACAATATGAAAGGGGCTGCGATTAGCTTGCGAGGAGATGCACGCTACAGCCAATGAGAGCACATTACAGCCACCGTGGCTATGGAAGGTCTGTGGACCTGACCGCAACAAACAGATCCCCGCATAGTTACCGTCCAGTGCTGTATTAAGTTAAACATTATTATAAAACAGAATGAGAGTGAGCGAGCGTGCTCGAAGGGGGGCTGTTGTTTATTTTTAGACTATTGCACAGAGATAGAGAGAGAGAGAGAGAGAAAGACACAGAGAGCGAGCGATCTGTGTGTGTGTGTGTGTGTGTGTGTGTGTGTGTGTGTGTGTGACACTGTGTGTGTGTGTGAGAGTGTTGCCAGATTTTGCGAGAGAAATAAGCAACCAGGTTTGTGAAAACAAGCCCAACAAAAGCGACTATGAGCACTTTAAGCCTATATACAAATACATTGGATACTTGAAAATCGACGATCTACAAGCTCACGTTGTAGATAGGCTATTTTTAAAGAAGAAATTGTGGGGGGATGGAATATTTTCCAAATCCACACAGATCTTGGATGGGGGTCTATGGCACAACATATTTTCAGAAGGGGGAGGTCTGCGCCTCTGCGGACAATTAATTATTATTATTAATTTGGGGGTCCTTGCCATGAAAATGTTTGAGAACAACTGGTTCAAACAACATTAGGAAACAAGGCCAAAAAAGCAACTACACTTTCAAGCAACTTTACAGAAAAACAATCCCAAAGTCGCTTATAATAAGCGGACATGGCAACTGCTTCAGCGCACTTGACGTGCGAGAGAGAGGCATATCACGGGATACGTTGATTAAAATGAATTGGAATAAACACAAATGTATGTATTGGGTCTGACTCTGGAGATAGCATCCTAGTGAACTATCCTACAGTGTGTAATCCCTGGTCGGGGATCAATCTATAGGGTGAAAACCACAACGATATATGACAGCCGATTTCAAGAAATAAACTCCTGCAGTGTGTAATGCTTAACGATCAGACGACTCCCCGACCACTTTAAAGTCCTACAGTGTGTACCTGCCCTTATGAAGACTACAACCTGGCTGGGTTAAGGATATAAACCCGACGCTCCAATCTCTTATTAACGTGGCGGCACGGAATCACTGCAGCCTGCCCGAGTCTGACTGCTTTATTTTAGTGTAACTTGAACGCTCACTGCTCGGTATGGGGTAAATAAATTAATATGCAAACTTATTCCATTCATGGCGATGTGATTGGTATCATAATATGTCATTCATGTAGGCTACAAGCCTACGTGACAAAGATTGTACCGTTACGGATTACATGAAAGACACAGTTGTGTGTGTGTGTGTGTGTGTGTGTGTGTGTGTGTGTGTGTGTGTGTGTGTGTGTGTGTGTGTGTGTGTGTGTGTGTGTGTGTGTGTGTGTGTGTGTGTGTGTGAGTGAGTGAGTGAGTGAGAGAGAGAGAGAGAGAGAGAGAGAGAGAGAGAGGCATGTGCGTGTGCGTGACTTGACAGGCAACGAGGCGAGGCGAGCCGGCGAAACTCTTTCTTTTCGGTTCTTCATGTCGTAAAATCCAGAATATTTAAGGGCGTGTTATTTAAATGACGCTCGGTTTCAGCCGTGACATTATTACGGCCGAATATATGGAAAAATATACGCCGGTTTATACGCTGCGTTGATAAATGAGGGCCACTGAGCTGAACAAACAAAAGCCCCACTAATCAACCCACCTGGGCTAAACTAAATTGAACACACCTGGCCCTGTACTGCAATTAGCTGCCAGTCCCTCTCTCTAGAATGAACACAATTATCAATAAGGTCACTGTGACCCACATAGCTAAATATCACAGTCCTAGTGTAGTATATATCGTCTCTGTCGGGCAGAAACCTCTTATCTCCATATTTGAACCTTTTTGTGTTTTTTTTGTTGTAAATTAACGCCCTACCTGATCGTACTACAGCATCAAACAAAAGCATCGAAAGTAGCAGATCTACAAGCTCGAAACGCGGCGCGAAATGCGGCGCGAAACGCGGCGCGAAGCGACACGTTTTGAGTTTGTAGATCTGCTACTTTTGCTATTTTTGAATTTTTATCCTGAAAAGTAACAGTTTTGGACATTATGATCTTTCCACCCGACCGACGGTACAAACCAGCTTTCTGGATTGGGTAGGATGTGTGTCTGTCACTGTCTGTCTGTCCAACAGGGTTATAGGGCTGGGATCATACTATCGGTTTCCTTAACGATTCCTATATTTAAAAAAAAAGATATACAGGCCCGGACGGTTGGCGTAACGGTCTGGGCACCTAGGCTGGTAATCCAGCCTGACAGCGTGTCGCGGGTTCGACTCCCGATTCCGATGACCTTTCCTGCGTGTCACCCCCCCCCTCCCCCCCCCCCCCCAATCGCTCTCCCCATTTCCTGTCAGTCTACTGTTCCTATCAATAAAGGCAGAAAAAGACCCAAAAAATATCTTTTAAAAAAAGACTCAAATTCAATCATTCATGCATATTATTTTAGTGGTTCTCAAAGTGATGGACCCTTACAGGTCTGTAACTCTGAGAGTGTACAAATGGAACCAAATGGACCCTTACAGGTCTGTAACTCTGAGTGTACACATGGAACCAAATGGACCCTTACAGGTCTGTAACTCTAAGAGTGTACACATGGAACCAAATGGACCCTTACAGGTCTGTAACTCTGAGTGTACACATGGAACCAAATGGACCCTTACAGGTCTGTAACTCTGAGAGTGTACACATGGAACCAAATGGACCCTTACAGGTCTGTCACTCTCAGAGTGTACACATGGAACCAAATGGACCCTTACAGGTCTGTCACTCTCAGAGTGTACACATGGAACCAAATGGATCCTTACAGGTCTGTCACTCTGAGAGTGTACAAATGGAACCAAATGGACCCTTACAGGTCTGTAACTCTCAGAGTGTACACATGGAACCAAATGGACCCTTACAGGTCTGTAACTCTGAGTGTACACATGGAACCAAATGGACCCTTACAGGTCTGTAACTCTGAGAGTGTACAAATGGAACCAAATGGACCCTTACAGGTCAGTAACTCTGAGAGTGTACAAATGGAACCAAATAGACTCTTACGGGTCTGTAACTCTGAGAGTGTAACAAATTGAACCAAATGGACCCTTACGGGTCTGTAACTCTGAGAGTGTACAAATGGAACCAAATGGACCCTTACGGGTCTGTAACTCTGAGAGTGTACAAATGGAACCAAATGGACCCTTACAGGGGGTCTGTAACTCTAAGAGTGTACACATGGAACCAAATGGACCCTTACAGGTCTGTAACTCTGAGAGTGTACACATGGAACCAAATGGACCCTTACAGGTCTGTAACTCTGAGAGTGTACAAATGGAACCAAATGGACCCTTTCGGGTCTGTAACTCTGAGAGTGTACAAATGGAACCAAATGGACCCTTACAGGTATGTAACTCTGAGAGTGTACAAATGGAACCAAATGGACCCTTACAGGTATGTAACTCTGAGAGTGTAACAAATGGAACCAAATGGACCCTTACAGGTCTGTAACTCTGAGAGTGTACAAATGGAACCAAATGGACCCTTACAGGTCTGTAACTCTGAGAGTGTACAAATGGAACCAAATGGACCCTTACAGATATGTAACTCTGAGAGTGTACAAATGGAACCAAATGGACCCTTACGGGTCCATTTGGTTCCATTTTACACTCTCTAACTCTCTAGAGTTATGGTGATAAACCGGTTCTGGAAACGGTTCTACTTTTTAATACTTGAATATTTTTTCAAAGTACAGGTTCTTTTGAGTATCTCTAAAAGCAAGTAGGCTACTCCAGTACTTTGACTCAAGTGCACATTTTACAGAGCGACTTTCATGTACACATTTGACCAGTGGTATCTATACTCTGAGTGACTCAAGTACTACTGGGGGTCTGGGTACTGTGTCCACCACTGCAAAAATCCCTATCATCATTATTAGCACCACTCCTGTGTGTCTGCAAACTCATTCTAGTGTTCGGTCTCTTTCACCAGACAGAGCTCACAGTCAATCTGCGTCCTTTCAGCTGTTAAACTGACTCTCTTTTCACGGCTACGAGCTGGAGGGTAAAAACATCTTATTCAGCAGAAGCACTCACGTCTCTTTCTGCCACAGCCTACTGTCGTTCGTTCTGGACTGGTTGAGCTGAACGCAGAGAGAGAGAGAGAGAGAGAGAGAGATAGAGAGAGAGACATCCCCTGGAGCAGAGTGAGAGCAGTGAGCAGTCCACATGGTGATTGAGAGAGTCTGGTAAACTAAGTTGTCGACCGTAATACCGGAAGGATTTTTGTTGTTGAATATGTTTAAACTCCGTGTAGTGGGTTAACCCATTCAATCCCGGGACGCATCTGTGTCATTTTTTAGATTTCTTTGGCTATTCAAAAATAGCAGATATACAAGCTCATAGCGCGGCACCGAGTGCCGCGCTATGAGCTTGTAGATCTGCTATTTTGGAAAAATCTGGATTTTTTGAATATATATATATTTTTTCAAAGCGAATATTTTAAACTCAAATCTTTGCTTCTGGGGATTCTACTTAATGTCTTCTAAATTCAGTTTTAGTTTTTTTTAAACGTATCTTGCTATATAATCAGTGGTTCTCAAACTTTTAGATGTCAGGGACCCCCAAAAACATATGTATTTGACAGTGGACCCTTATATCATATTTAGTTCCAGGGACCACCAGAAGCAAAGGTTTGAGTTACAAATGTTCGCTTTAAAAAAAAATATATATATATTCAAAGATTTGCAAAAGAAATCACGGTTTTTGAATAGCCCAAAGTATAGAATAATGGTTCTAGCTCAAATCTAACATGACAGCGATGTGTTCCCGGTCTTAATGGGCTAAGACTGCGAGCAGCACAATCACGTATCTGTTTAATGTCAGCGCAAACTGCAATGTGCAGCGCTGGTGATAAAGCGGATGTTTTCAGCATTGTGGGAACACACGCACACGCACACACACACACACACACACACACACACACACACACACACACACACACAAAAAGCCATATTGAGTCACCTGAGGGAAGCGAGTTTCTCTCAATTTTTTTGCTCTTCACATCTTTGCCTGTGTGAACCTCTGTGTGAACCTCTGTGTGAACCTCTGTGTCAAACTAATGCATATAGATGTAGGCGGTCTTTAAAAAAAAGTATGAAAGAAAAGTCCAGAGGGAGGCCATTTAAAATGCACACACAGTGAAAAGTCCTCATGGATTTAAGACGGTTGAGACAAAGCATGTCGTTGCACACACCTCGTATCTCCATAGTCTAACTTTTTGTGTTTTTTGGTAAATTAACAGCCTATTTGATCATACTACAGCGTCACACAAAAGCATCAAAAGTAGCAGATCGACGCAGTCGGTAGCGCTGTTTGCCTCACAGCTAGAAAGAAGGTCCTGGGTCCGATTCCCGCCGGGAACGCTGTGGGCACTGTGGGCGTGTTCTCTCATCCGCGTCATCAGTGCCCATACCCAAGTACTCAAGTACTGTACTTAAGTACAGTTTTGAGGTATTTTTAAGTAAGGTTTGGAAAAATTTACAATTATCTTGGGCAGTGAAACCGCCCCTATAAGTGAGGTTTGGAAATTTGTACAATTATCCTGCTGTGATTGGCCAATCACAATCTATTCAGGACTGTGATTGGCCAGTGTCACATGACACATGTGCATAGCCCTATTTAAGAAACCATAACTTTAGAAAAACCATAGATTGGTTTTTCTAAAGTTATGGTTTCGTCCATCATAAAGAGTGTTTCAATAAATGTATTTATCTTTTGTACATGATTGGTTGACTCCATTCAGTATTGTGATTAGCTAGCAAGACACCGCCCACTTCACACAGGGTGTGATTTTTTACTTTACTGGAGTATTTCCAATTTTTGATTTTTGTCTCCGCCGGAGGCGGAGAGTATGTTTTCGCTTCGTCCCGCTGTGTGTTCACCTCCCTCCTAGCCAAGCTAACATTGGTCAAGCTCCACGTGAGACACGTGTCAATATGTTGACACCAATGCCTTTGATTGGCTAGAGGGACGCATGACGAAATAAAATCCTATAAATAGGTGTGTCACTTCAAAAAGCCATTTATGAAGTGAGGTAAGACAGTAAGAAGAGGTAAGAACTGAGGTAAGACAGGATCAATCAGTCTTGATCGGAACAGTACCTTCCAGTACAAATCACCTATGGTTAAAGATAGGGTAAGTGATTTCATTTGATTAAAATAGCACGGGTCTGCTGGCGGAGACTTGTGCTCCGAGGAGCACATTTTCTAGTTTACTTTTACTTCTACTCCATTACATCTCATCTCAGAGGCAAATATTGTGCTTTTCCTCCACTACAATTATTTGAGAACTTTAGTTACTAGTTACTTTACATTAACCACTTCAGCCCTATATACATTTCGGGCCGTTTGAAAATAGCCGATCTAGAAGCTCACAATGCGTCGCATCACGACGCATTGTGAGCTTGTAGATCTGCTATTTTCAAAAGATGTTTATACATTTTGAACTCGTGAAATGGGACATTCTGCACAATAAGTACTTTTACTTTTGGTACTTTTAAGTATATTTTGATGCCAATTACTTGTAATGGAGTATTTCTATATTGCAGTAGGCCTATTGACACTTTTACTTAAGTCAAATATCTGAGTATACTTTTTCCATCACTGCTGAAAAGTAACCGTTTTGGACATACAAGGTTTCCACCCGACATCGACGATTTTGCAGGCCCTGAAGTCCCCACACACACACACACACACACACACACACACACACACACACACACACACACACACACACACACACACACACACACACACACACACACACACACACACACACACACACACACACACACACACACACACACACACACACACACCCCTGTAGTGCGACAGGCTCCTGACTGCATCTCAGGCTCCCGGCATTAAAATAATAACCGATATCAAGCAAAAACGCAATTAAAGGAACAAAAGCCCGTCTGATCTCTGCCTCTCCCCTCGGCATCGTCTGGCCCGCTGCCACGACGGCATTCCAGGAAGAGAGAATAAAACCGAAGGGAACGCCGGGAGAGAGAGAGAGAAAGAAAGACAGAGAGAATAGAAAAGGCACAACAACTTTTGCTCGATAGAAAATAAATAAAGCACAGATTGTGTGTGTGTGTGTGTGTGTGTGTGTGTGTGTGTGTGTGTGTGTGTGTGTGTGTGTGTGTGTGTGTGTGTGTGTGTGTGTGTGTGTGTGGATCGCGACGCGTTGTGAGCTTGTAGATCTGCTATTTTCAAACATTTTAGTACTTTTACTTTTTGTACTTTAAGTACATTTTGATACCAATACTTTTATACTTTTACTCAAGCACATTTTTTATTCCGGACTTTTAACAGAGTACTTCTACAATGCAGTATTGATACTTTTACTTAAGTAAAACATTTGAGTACTTTTTCCACTACTGGTGTGTGTGGGTGTGTGTGCATGTGCGTGTGCGTGTGTGTGTGTTTTCTTGATTGTTTCAGGGGCCAGAGAGCAGCTTGTTTATCTGCAGGCCGGTCAGGTCCTCATTGAGGTAAGTGCTGTCTAATGGAGAGGAGAGGAGAGGAGAGGAGAGGAGACTGTCTTAGGAGGAGAGGAAGAGAATAATAATGGGGGGGGGGGGTGTAGGTGGAGGAGTGGAGAGATGAAGGACCACAAGAATGGAAGGACAAGTGGAGTTTATAATGAAGTGTGTGTGTGTGTGTGTGTGTGTGTGTGTGTGTGTGTGTGTGTGTGTGTGTGTGTGTGTGTGTGTGTGTGTACGTTCTCAATGCATATTGAATAGCGGCCGCATCTCGCTGAATGTCACCTATATATCTCAAAGCTTCATTCGCTCTCCGGTGCGGTGCGGTGGCGGTGCGGTGCGGTGCGGTGCGGTGGGTGCGGTGCGGTGCGGTGCGGTGCGGTGCGGTGCCACCGTGGCGTTTCAGTCAGTATTCGTGTCGGTGACATTTCGCCCCCAACAAATGTGTGGAGATTTCATTAACGATGCAGGATCAATTTATTCCCACGGAGGCAGCTTTACTGTCAGATGTGTGGGGAGGCTTCTCTCCTCCCACCGAGTTCCACTAGAAAAACTCTCACCAGAGAGGGGAGAGAGCTGCATAAACAAACACAATGCGTCCATATGCTCTCTCTCTCTCTCTCTCTCTTGCTCTCTCTCTCTCTCTCTCTCTCTCTCTCTCTCTCTCTCTCTCTCTGCCTCACCCCCCCCCCTCGCCCCCAGACAACTCAGATAAGTACACGGCACCTACAAGACAAACTCATGCACACAGACACTCAAACGCACACTCGTGTGTGTGTGTGTGCTTTATCGATACACTTACGCACGCGCACACACACACACACACACACACACACACGCGCGCGCGCGCGTTCACCGTTTGTATTACTACACTTGCGGGGACATCAACAGTGGTTTTATGAATGCCATTGTTAAAATGTGTAACCTTAACCCTAAAGCCAAGAATGTGTTCTCCATATCTCACTAAGCTCATTACTAACCCTAACCCTAACCCCACCCTAACCCTAACCCTAACCCTCTCACTAAGCTCATTACTAACCCTAACCCTAACCCTAACCCCACCCTAACCCTAACCCTAACCCTCTCACTAAAGCTCATTACTAACCCTAACCCCAAACTGAATCTTTACATCTTATTAAATAAACCTAACTTTTACCATAAAAACATCACTTTTCCTACTGAGGACCAGGAAAATGGTCCTCCTCTCAATGTCTATTTCTCAAATTCTACTCGTCGGGATATTTGGCCCTCACAAACAAGTACACACACAGTCTGTGTGTGCGTGTGCGTGTGTGCGTGTGCATGTGCATGTGTGTGTGTGTGCGTGTGTGTGTGTTGCTTGGCCAGGCAGCTGGCTGGGCGTCCTGCAGTGTCTCAGTCTGAATTGGCTGTGAGAGCAGCAGCTTCCACAACAGATGGGTCCCGTCCCGTCCCATCCCATCCCGTCCCGTCCCATCCCGTCCCATCCCGTCCCATCCCATCCCATCCCATCCCATCCCATCCCATCCCGTCCCGTCCCATCCTACCCCATCTCTACCCTGGCCTGGCCTGCACTGGTCCCTCCTCCTCCTCTCCTAATCAAAACTAATGACGACCACCTTGGATGAACAAAGCAAGCCCATGCAGAAGCTGAGGTGGGGCTGATAGCATTAACCACCTCATTATAGAGTAAGTGATAAATGTTTTAGTTAAAACTACAAGAAGTTTTGTTAAAAAGTTCAAGTTCTATATGATGGTATAGTAACCATTGCTATAGAGTAGTGGTTCTCAAACTTTTTCATGCCAAGGACCCCCAAATGATATGCTTTTGGACCCCCATCTGAAAATGTTTTGTGCCAGGGACCCCCAGAAGAGAAGATTTGTGTTAAAAAATTCTTAATACTTTTAAGATAAAAAAAAAATGAGGAGGCATGAGCTCAGTTCTGGGCTCTCCCTATACTAGAATGGCAGAGGGAGAGTAGCGCCCAGGATTACATAGGCAATTGGCACTGGGTGAAAAAATGGGTTACAAAATCGTGGGATCGTAGCGCGGCACTGCTATTTTTCTTGAATCGAGAAAATGTGTGCAAATTAATATATTTATATTCTTTTAAAGCAAACATTTGTAACTCAAATCTTTGCTTCTGGGGGGTCCCTGGAACAACATATTTTGAGATGGGGGTCGGCGGCCAAATACATATCATTTTGGGGGTCCTTGACATGAAAACGTTTGAGAACCACTGATATAGAAACGTTTCTCAGAAAATGGGAATTTGGAAGACATTAGCGATGAATCGCCCTCAGGTCTTAATGGGTTAAATTGTATAGCGGTCAAGTCCCAATGTCGTCTGCTCACTCCTTTGTGTCATCAATTTCACTTGTTCACAAAATCCCGTACTGCACCTTTAAAACCCTATTAGTTGAACGAGTTCTTCCCAGGGCTCTATACTAGGCCTTCTATATTATTATGGGGACCCCCTGGAACACCCATGAGGACCCCTGGGGGCCCCCGGACCCCACTTTGCGTTCACACTGGCGGCTGCAAAGCTACAAGCTGCTGTTCATGTTCAGTGGAAGCCCAGCAGCATGAAGATACAAAGACACAGCCAACGTGTGTAGCTAAAGCTACAAACGCTGCTTAAGGAAAAGTATCAATACTGCAATGTAGAAATACTCCATTACAAGTAAAAATCCTAAATTCTAAAGTAAAAGTACAAATGTATTGGCATAAAAACGTACTTAAAGTACCAAAAGTAAAAGTACTCATTATGCAGCATGTCCCATTTCACAAGTTTTCCCCAAAAAATCATTTTGAAAAGATCTGCAAGCTCACAATGCGTCACATCACGACACATTGTGAGCTTGTAGGTCGGCTATTTTCAAATGGCCGAAATGTAAATAGGGCTGAAATGTATGTTTTGTAATAATAATCAAAATCTACAAAGTAACTAGTGACTAAAGTTTCCAAATAAATGTAGTGGAGGAAAAGTACAATATTTGCCTCTGAGATGTACTGGAGTAGAATTAAAAGTACTGAAAATTAGAAATACTCCTGTAAAAAGTTTTTAAAAAATACCTCAAAATTCTACTTAAGTACAGTACTTGAGTAAATGTACTTAGTTACTTTACACCACTGGCGTAAACATTGATTGTTTTTGGCTGAAGCCAGAGAAGCAGTGAGTGACCTGAGGCTTTCCTGTTTCTCTTTAAAAAGACCCCCCTGCTGGGTGGTCCAGCCTGTTAATGAGGCCACAGCCTGGAACCTTAAGGCCAATTGGTTCATCTGTCATCGCCCCACCCTCTGACGCTATAGGCTGGCGGCCAAAGCCACGCCCCTTTTTATAACGCTACAAACGATGCCAGGTTAGCAGAGGCTTTGTCTGGTTGCGTTCGCTCCTTTGGAGCGGACTATAAAAGGAAGCACTGATCTCTGTGCTTCAAAGAGGCCTTTCTGCTACTGTATGTGCCCAGAGGCTAGTGGTGGAGAAAGTACTCACATGTTTTACTTAAAGTAATACTAGGTAACTTTTTCAACAAAACTAAAGTTAAATTGTATATCTTTTGTGAGTGGCAAAAGTTTCACAACACCCACTCCATGAATTTCACCCCCGGAAGCCTTTTATTTATATATTTTCTATTGAACGGTGTCGGGGGGGACTTTCCCGGGGAAATGACGTCATCTGGCCGGAAAACGGAGGCGGAAATGCACTGGTTTCCTGTTTGGCCAGGAACTACCGCAACGGTTTCCTGTTTGGCCAGGAACTACCGCGCTAATAACAAAAAGGAACCTCACGCTGATTTTAAGAGAATGTAGGATCGAAAAAGAACAGAAAAAGAAAGCACAGCTCATGGTAACTAATGCTCCACAGGCTAAGAGAAACGATCCGCAGATAGTATAAAACAATTAAAAGAACGCTTTTTGAAACGCTTCCGGCTTCCGGTGAAAACAAATGGAATTCTGGGTAATCGAGGACTACGGAAATTGTATGCAGTGACGGTAGTGACCAGCAGAGGTTGCTAAAAATCGTTATTTGTGAATCTGCATTGTACAACTTTAAGTAAAAGTATCAATACTGCAATGTAGAAGTACTCCGTTACTAGTAAAAGTCCGGAATTCAAAATGTACTTGAGTGAAAGTACAAAAGTATAGGCATCAAAATGTGCTTAAAGTACCAAAGGTAAAAGTACTCGTCGTGCAGAATGTCCCATTACAACTTTTCAAATGTATAAAAATATTTTGAAAATAGCCGATACTACAAGCTCACAATGCGGCCATGTGGCATGGCCTATAGTTGCTTCTTTTGAGCTTGTCTTCAAGGACCTGGTTTGCTTGTTTCTCTCGCAAAAACCTGGCAACGCTGCTCGCTGCTACACCGCTGCCAGTAGGCAAATCACGTCCCAGGCCCCACAAGAACGCTGGCACCAACATGGCTCCCAGTCCCGTTTCTAAATCCTGTCAGTGACCGCTGGCGTCGGGACGCTGGTTTGGCAGCTAGACTGTGTTTACCTCCAAACAGAGTGATTGTCACTTGAAGGCCCAGGGACAGCTGGAGAGCCTTAATTTCTCTGACACTGAATCATTGTCACGTTGCTATTCAAACCCCCTGCAGCATATCAGCTGCTGACAGTAAAGTACCAACAACAGATTACAGAAACAATGGTCGGCCCACAAACTTAAACCCACCCTATATCCATCGTTGCTGTACTGTCAAACGACGTCACAACGCTGTGAGCTGGGTGGGGTGGGGGGCGGGTGCGCTTGAGTGATGTTTTGTTTTGTTCCAC